>NC_052491.1:2545381-2566438 GCF_009730915.1 Dioscorea cayenensis subsp. rotundata | reverse complement strand
GCTCTCAAGCCCCTCAATATGATCATAGGCTCCTGAAAGGGTACCTGGGCCCCCTCAAGTCTCGGTCGCCGTCGGTGCGGAGCTTTCTGCTGCATCCATACCACCACCGGCGCTCTCAGTGGTGGTAGTGGTTAAAATGTAAGCTCCAGGCCCACTAGAGATAGCACAGGCCAAGGGTGATGTAGCAGGGCGGTCTCAGCCGGCACAGGAGCCCCAGTAGGTGTAAATAGAGATAGAGGCACCTTCCACAACATAGGAGCCACCTCCTGTGCGCATTTTCTCTCCACCTTAAGCCCATGATCATTTTGAGAGGCTCAAGAGTGTTGTGGGGGTGCTACAGAGTGACCTGCCGTGTCTCGACATCTTACAGCAGATTCTCTAGCGAGACGCGACATAACCCTTTGTTATGAGATGCCGTACTCCTCAGGCATCACCGGTAGCACCATCACCACCAAAGGCACCATCCACTTCAGCAGTAGTAGTAGCGGATCCCGAGATAATACCAGACACCGACGCTTGATGCGTCTTTTATTTTCTTTGCATTTATGTTTTGTAGTTTATTTTTTTGTATTCAGTTTGGACTTGTATCACTCGTAAAATTATTCCCCTTCTGAATTTATCTATTATTTTTGTTACTCGAGTTGTATTTCTTTGCTTTATCTTTATATACTTGAGATTATTTTGTTCTTGTTGAGCTTCACTGAACCCCCTTGTGTATACGTGCAAATGGTCTTTTGAGTATGGGATTTGAGGACTACTTATGGAACTCAACTCTCAAGGAATATAGCTCTATCAAATGTACCATTAGGAGTTCAGGAGAGTATTGTTTTAATTGCCTACCTTCACATATGTCATTGATTGTTATACTTTTTATTGTACTTGCATGCGTACATTGAGGTCAATGGACATCTTAAGTGTGGGGCGCGGGGAGTTTACATTACACATGTTCTTTCCATAAGTTTTAAACGAAAATGCTCATGTAGCCAATAGAGGTTTACCTTAGTTGTAATGGTTGTATTCATAAGTTTAGGAGAATTTTTAACATTGAATTTTCTCATGCTCTAGTTTTTACTTGGAAGTTTAGGAATTTTTGCCCGATTGATAATTATTGCACTACTCGCTCATTAAACCTTGTAGAAACTCAAGTTTGATATTTAAGGAACTATTTTAGCTCCTCTTTGTTGTTAGTTTCTTCTAAAAAAAATGGTCGAATGAAAAGTAAAAGGAAAATATATACTTGTTTTAGGTTGTGCATTTGTTGTGGAAAGAGCTACCGCCTATGAAGTATGAAGCTACTCTCATAAGTCGGATACTAGATATGCCATAATGAGAGAAAGAGCTATCTCATGGGATGAGTAAAAGCTACTACCCAGGTAGAAAGAGCTACCACCTCAAAAGTGTGAAAGCCACCTTAGCGGCCGCTTTGGAAAAAGGCAACCTTAGAGGATGTGTGAAGCTACTACTGCCTTTTTTTGGTTTGTTTTGTAAATAAATAAATCCCTTTATACTTAGAACTTTGAGGAGTATACTTTGGGTTGAATTGAGTGAGTTTACACACACTTACACGATTTCGGGTTTGTTGTCCTTTTTGATTCGAATTTTTACCTAGAGCATTGATTTTTCGTATTTGGTGTTGAAATTTCCCTTACTTATAGGATGCTTCTTTTGTATACTTTTGGTGAACCTAAGGCCAAGAACTTTCTATATTTTCTTCTTCTATACTTCAATGGTTTATTTTTGCTTAAGGACAAGCCAAAGCTTAAGTGTGGGGGAGTTTGATAAGTGCTTGTGTATTAGTAATATGAAGTATTATTTTTCTAGAATGAGCATCATTTTTTCTTAGATTTTATCATTCATACATGTGTATTTGTTTTACTTTTGTGCATGTAGGATTGTGGAGACAAGTATGGAAGAAAGAAGCCAAAGTAGGTTGTGAATGCATGTTTGGACATTAACCAGGTCCAACTCATAGGGGCAAGCACACGCCCTGTGTCTTCTCGAGATGGAGGAGAGCTCTACTGCAGAGAATCACATAGGCGTGTGGGAAATACCCATATCCGTGTGGTTGTCACAGGTTCGCCCACAGGGGTGAGTCCATGGCCCTGTGTGCTCTCGGGATAAATTGCTAAGTCCCTACAGGAAAATGCATGCCCGTGCAGAAATTACCAACGGGCATGAGGAAGTCACAAGGTCGCTCACAGGGGCGTGTCCACGCCCCTGTGTCTTCTCTGGTCGAGCTCGCAATGCAAAACTAACAGCGTAAAGAATTTCCCCATGCCCGTGCATTTTCTCTCAATGCCTTAGAAAACTCGCAGGCTCTGTTGAAAATTTCTAAACATGTATACACACTCAGAGCCTGCCTTATTATGCAAAATACACCAGCGAAAAACATGAGAAACTAGCTCAAAAGACCAAAACTTCATGAAAACCACATGAAAACACACGATGACATTAAGTGTCCATAATAAAATCATAGCAAAAGCAACTAAAATCCAAGATACCAAGACTCAACACTTTATTTATGCAAACACTAAGCTAACAACTAAGAAAACAGTAAACACTTGGGTTGCCTTCCAAGAAAAGCTTGTTTAATGTCACTAAGCTTGATGTACTCTATCTTACCTCACAGGGGTTCATAAATGAAGGTTTTCCTCTTACCCATTGCTTGAAAGCATGATGAGTGAAGTCTCTTGAAGGTAGAAGGGGAATTGTCGGGCTTGGTTCCACATAGTAGAGGTTCATCCAACTTATTCGGTTCGCGCACATCGCCAACAACCTTGGGGCGTTTCCGGTGGCATCTCCTCACCCTCTTCATCTTTTGGAGTATCTTCTTCATGATCCCCGTAGTAGATGGCACTTCTTCCATTGAACCAAGCATCAGTACTTCCTCGTTGTCCAACTCTTGGTCGAAGTCAAAAGAATGTCGCACAGCTTCGGCGAGGTGGTATGTGAGTTTATCATCTCAATTCCTCAGAGTCAACTCCCCACCATCCATATCGATCAATGCCATGGAAGTGCGCAAGAATGGCCTCCCAAGTATCAAAGGTACATCCGCATCCTCATCGACGTCCAACACTACAAAGTCTACAGGAAAAATGTACTTGTCTACCTTGACAGGCACATCTTCAATGATGCCCCTCGGATATCTCACCGTTCGGTCCGCCAATTGCAATGTCATCCGAGTAGGCCTAGGCTGTCCCAAACCTAGCTTTTGAAAGAAAGTATGCGCCATGACATTAATTCTAGCCCCTGAGTCCGCCAATGCCATTTCTTCACCCAAATTGCCAATGTTGCATGGAATGATGAAGCTTCCCGGGTCTTTCTTCTTGGTCGGCATATTCTTTTGCAAGACCGCCGAGCAAGAAGCATCTAGAATCACAGAGGCACTCTCCTCCAATTTCCTTTTGTTAGTCAATAAGTCTTTGAAGAACTTTGCATACTTAGGCATTTGGGATAATGCCTCAACAAAGGGAATGTTGATGTGGAGTTGCTTGAACAAACTCAGGAACTTTTTGTACTATTCATCCCCTTGGTCATTCTTCAATCTAGAGGGATAAGGGATTCTTGGCTTGAAAGGTGGGGGTGCTACCTCCTTCTCTTTTCTTGCTTCCTCCTCAACCTCTATGACCTTGGGTGCGTCTACATTGGGCTTCTCACTCGGAAGCCTATCCTCAACCTCATTACCACTTCTCAAAGTGATCGCCTTCACATGCTCTCTAGGATTGGTCTCATTATTACTAGACAAGCTTCCTTGTGGTCTATCCGATAGGTACTTCACAATTAGCCCCACCTGATTCTCAAGATTATGCAAACATGCTCTATAGGATTGGTCTCGACTGATTGAAAACTTGTATCCGATGATTACACAAATCTAGTTAAGGCCTTCTCTAAATTGGCCATTCGGGTTTCCAAGCCTGAAACTCGGTTCTCCATGTTTGGGGCATGTTGTTGTTGGAAACCCGTTGGTGCCATGGCCTTTTTTTTGCTCCTTGGTTGCTCCATGAAAAATTGGGATGACTCTTCCAACCCAGATTGTAGGTGTTGCTATATGGATTCCCTTGGTTCCTCATTGCATTACCCACAAAAATCGACTTTCTCCATCGAAGATGCATCACCAATAGAGATCGGGCAATCAGAGGGAGCATGTCCTCCACTGCATCCGGTGCAAGTAGTCACGACCACCACTCTATTAGAAATTAGAAGGTCTAACTTCTTACTCAACGATTCCACTTGAGCTGCCAATGAAGTTACTACATCTATTTCATGAAGCCCAACCATTTTTTCCTTTCCCGCGCATTCCACTGATAATTGTTCATGGAAATGTCTTCTGCCAACTGTCAGGCTTCTTCTTGGTTTTAGTCCCCATTGTACCTCCTGTGGCAGTATCTAGCAATTGCCTTGTGCTCGGATTCAACCCATTATAGAAAGTCTAAATAATCATCCATTCGGAAAATACATGCTGTGGGCATCTCCGCAAAAGATCCTTGAAGAACTCCCATGTCTCAAACAATTACTCTAGCTCCATCTGCACAAATGACGATATCTCATTGTGAAGCTTGTTTGACTTCCCCGGAGGAAAGTATCTAGCACGAAAAGCTTTGACCATCTCGTTCCAAGTCTTGATGGAGGCCTTGGGTAAAGAATGTAGCCACTGCTTGGCTCTTTCCTTGAGAGAGAATGGGAAAGCCCTCAATCTAATAGCATCATCTGATACACCGTTAATCTTCAGGATATCAAAAACTTCCAAGAAATTCATTATATGGTTGTATGGACCCTCATCGGCCAATCCATTAAACTACACTGATTGCTAAATCATTTGGATGAATGCTGGCTTCAGCTAGAAGTTCGGAGATGTAATCGGAGGTCGCACAATACTCGATTGTGTGCCAAAAATTGAGCGTCTAGCATAATCAGAAAGTGTCCTCTGTTGCTCATTCTGTTATGCCATATTATCTGACCCTTCAACTTCTATTTCAGCTTGATTAGACGGTTCTTGCATAGGTTCTTTTCCCCTTTTCCTGATTGTAAGTTCAAGTTCTGGATCTCCTTTAATCAATATTGAAGGGTTCCCTTGGGTCATAACCTGGAGCTGCACCCAAAGAAAGAAAACAAATAAGAACGATGATAGAAAAAGAAGATGTGAAATAGAATGAATGAATGAATAGCTAAGAAAACAAAGTGCAAAGTATCTCTAAAAGTCTACTCCCCGACAACGGTGCAAAAAACTTGACAAACGCCTCTTGAGTATTGATAAAGTGCTTGTGTGATAAGAATATGAAGTGCTCTTTCCTTATGATGAACATTAATTTTCTCAGGTTTTAATGCTAATATGTGTGTATTTATGTTATTTTCATGCATATAGGGTTGTGAAGCCGAAGGTTAGAGAAAGAAGCCAATGCAGATCGTGAATGCACCATTTGGAGGATGTCTTGAAAAGGTTCAAACGAGATGACATAAGTCAGGTTTAAGATGTGAGAATGTGTGCCAACCTCCTCGTATTCAAGTTAGCAAACCGATTTGGAGGGTCACAAGGGTTGTTACATTCAAGCATTCTGGCTTGTGCATGTATAGCATGATATCCACGAACTTGTCCGTTTATTGAAGAACCAAAGCGATCTACAGTATAAACGTGTGCCCGTTTACTTACCTCGATGAAAACATGGATTCGGCAGTGTTTCGGGCTGGTACTGTAGTAGAGCATTGTAGCAAAACAATGTAGCAGGTACTGTTCACAGACGGCCGAAGAAGAAGTAAAACAGAGAATCTACACGGGCATGTAGAAATTCCACACGCCTGTGCGAAAAATCCATAGGGGCGCCCACATGGGTGTGTGGATTCCCGATTCCAACCCTATTTAAGGCTGATTTCACAACCAATTTCGGAAATTCTTTCCTCCATCTTTTCCCCAACTTGAGAGAGGGTGGCGGCTAGGGTTTTGAGAGGTATTAGCTAGGGATTTGGAGAGGTTCTATGGCTCTGACATCACGCTCCGTTTGGAAGAAGGTTAGTGGGAGAGCTTTCGTCGGCACCGATCTCGCGAGGTGTATCCTAGGCCGGACAAAGAGACCATTGGACGAGTAGAGGACTCTCCACAAGATCATCGCCATGACTATCGAGGGGATTTTTTATGGATTCTTTGCTTTAACATTTGATTTCATTAATTGTAATTAGCTACATGGAGAGCTAAACCCCCTAGTTGGTACTGGGGTATTTGTGAACCCTAGGATGTATTCGTTTCATTGAACCTATTTATTATGATTTCAATTAATTGATGTTTTATTTGAGTTCCAATCTTGAATGCTTGATTGTATGAACACTCCCTTAGAGTGACACTAGGGTTGAGAGTTCTTGTTGGTAACAAACCCTTATAAGTGAGTAACACACCACGAGAGTTAGACAAAGATAGATTGGAGAGGGTTGAGAGAGTGAGTCGAGAGGTATCGGAGCATCCCTTTTCCCCCCTCTGGTGTGATTTTTTCTATCTCCATTTCCTCAAGTTCTTTGCGGTCATAGTAGACTGAATGGGCTAAAGGATGATCTTCCGCTAGGGCTTAGTTGTGGGTGCAAGGAAGTGAAGCGTTGAAGTGATTTTAGCACCTATGGTTTAATTGTGGCTAGGGATCTTCCACTTGGACCAAAGGGTTACGTCTACATCTAGGAAGAGGATTTATCAGTTGGAATCCCTAGAACTCATTGCAATTCTATACGAGTGCGAGGTTGAGAGGTTATTCAATTTCTCCTCCGGGACATGTATAGAGTTAGGCATAGTTAACCATAGATTTTGGACCATGTATTTAAGGATTTCCACAACTCATTATTGTATCAGTTAGAAAGGATAATAGAGGGTTCACGCACTTGAAACGATTGTCTTAGGTGGAAAAATATCTCGGTATCCCATTTATATCGATTGCCTTACTTTCTCCTTTACTTGTGATATCTTTCTTGTTGTTTTACTTTTGTTATTTCACATCTTGTCACACATATCACTATTCATCTTTCACTTAGTTAAGAAACAATTTAAGTATTTTTATTCCCTACTCCCTCTGGATACGAAACCCCAATCATCTAGGATTTTATCACTTCAACAAACCCGTGCACTTGCGGGACATACGCAATGGCCATTGTCAAGTTTTTAGCACCGTTGCCAGGGAGTAGGCATTTAGAGATACTTTGCACTTTGTTTTCTTAGCTATTCATTCATTCATTCATTCATTCATTCATTAATTCTAATTCATTTCTTCTTATTCTATCATCATTCTGATTTCTTTTTCTTTCTTTTTGGTGCAGCTCCAGGTTATGACCTGAGGGAACCCCTCAATATTGATTGAAGGAGATCCCGAGCTTGAATGTACACTTAGAAGAAAAGGGAAAGAACATGTGCAAAAACCGTCTAATCTAGCTGATTTGGAAGTAGAAGAATCTAAAAACATAGCAGAACAGAAGGAGCAATAGAGGACATTATCCGATTACGCCAGACCTTCAGTATTGGGGACACAATCGAGTATTGTGCGTCCCCTAATTACATTTCAGAACTTCGAGCTAAAGCCGGCATTCATCCACATGTTGTAGCAATCCGCACAGTTTAATGGTTTGGCTGATGAGGATCCAAACAGTCATATAGAGAACTTTAAGATAAATGAAGTTACGGATGATGCCATCAAGTTGAGAGCCTTCCCATTTTCCTTAAATGAAAGAGTGAAGCAGTAGCTACACTCATTACCTAGAGCATCGATTACCACATGGGAGGAGATGGTAGAAGCTTTTCTTGACAGTTATTTCCCTCCCAGATAATCCACAAAGCTTCGGAATGAGATCTCGTCTTTATATAGCCGGAATTGGAGTCTCTATTTGAGATGTGGGAAAGGTTCAAGGAACTCCTGAGAAAGTGCCCATAACACTGATTCTCGAAGTGGATGATTGCTTAGATCTTTTACAATGGGTTGAATCTGAGTACAAGCCAACTCTTTTACGTTACAGCAGCAGGTACCTTAGGTAGCAAGACAACCGGTGAGGCCCATCAACGAATTGAAGAAATGGGGTTAAATAGCTACCAATGGAATGCTAGGAAGAAGAAAAATGTGACCGGGCTCCATGAGATAGATACAGTAATTTCATTGGCCGCTCAAGTGGAATCATTGAGTGAGAAGTTAGATCTTCTAACTTTGAATAGAGTGGCGGCCATGACTACTTGCACCGGGTGTGGCGGAAGTCATGCTCCCTCTAATTACCCGATCTCTATTGGTGATGCATCTTCTATTGAGAATATCGATTTTGTAGGTAATGCAATGAGGAACCAAAGGGAATCCATATAGCAACACTTACAATCTTGGTTGGAAGAATTATCCCAATTATTTGTGGAGCAACCAAGGTCCACAAAAGGCCATGGGGTCACTGGGTTTCCAATAACAACAAGCCCCAAACATGGAAAACCGAGTTTCAGGTTTGGAGATCCGAATGACCGATTTGGAGAAGGCCTTGACTAGGTTTTTGCAATCGTCAGATACAAGGTTTCAATTAATTGAGGCTATACTTCACAACCACACTTCCTCTTTGAACAATCTTGAAAATCAAGTGGGATAGATTGCGAAGTCTCTATTAGAAAGGCCACAAGGAAGCTTGCCGAGTAATACCGAGACCAATCTTGGAGAGTATGTGAAGGTGATCACTTTGAGAAGTAGTCGTGAGGTTGAAGGTAGGCTTCCGAGTGAGAGGCCCAATGAACACGCAGTGGTTATAAAAGTTGAGGAGAGAGAAAGCAAAGAGAAGGAGGTGGCACCCCTACCTTTCAAGCCAAGAATCCCTTGTCCCTCTAGATTAAAGAATGACCAAGGGGATGAACTGTACAAGAAGTTCCTGAGTTTGTTCAAGCAACTCCACATCAATATTCCTTTTGTTGAGGCATGGGCCCAAATGCCTAAGTATTCAAAATTATTGAAGGACTTGTTGACTAACAAGAGGAAGTTGGAGGAGAGTGCTTTATTGATCTTAGATGCAACTTGCTCGGTGATGTTACAAAAGAACATGCTGAACAAGAAGAAAGACCCAGGAAGCTTCATCATTCCGTGTAATATTGGCAATTTGGGTGAAGAAATGGCATTGGTGGACTCAGGGGCCAGTATCAACGTCATGCCATAGTGTGGATTTGGCGAAGTTTTGGTCGTTTGAGCTAGTTTCTCATGTTTTTTGCTGGTATAGTTTACATAATAGGGCAGGCTCTGAGTGTGTAATCATGTCCAGGAATTTTTGGTAGAGCTTGAAGATTTTTTAAGGCATCCAAAGAAAATGCACGGGCGTGTGAAATTTCCGCACGCCCGTGGATTTGTACTGCGAGCTCATCTAGAGAAGGCACAGGGGAGTGGACTCGCCCCTGTGAGTGACCTCGTGACTTTCGCACACCCATGGGTAATTTCCGCACGAGCGCGCATAGAGACTTGGCAACTTATCCTGAGAGCACACAGGGGCGTGGACTCGCCCCTGTGGGTGAACATGTGACAAACGCACGGGCGTGGGTATTTTCTGCACGCCTGTGTGGATCTCTACAGAAGAGTTCTTTCTATCCTGAAAAGACATAGGGGCGTGCGTTCGCCCCTGTGAGTTGGGCCTGTGAATGTCCACGCCCGTGCGTAATTGTCACACTGGCGTGCGAAACACTTAGATGATTCTCTCAGTTGGATAGAGAAGCCACATGGGCGTGCGACTGCCCCAGTGGGTCGGGCACACCGCCGTGGGTATTTTCAGCATGCCCGTGCAGTTGCATTCAGAGATAACAAGTGTTTTTCCCTAGAGTGCACAAGGGCATGCGTCTGCCCCTGTGAAGCTTTCTGTGGAGGTGTACGGGCATGGGTAATTTCCACACGCCCGTGTGGTTGCATAGAATTCTAAGTGATGCTAGTTTTTTCTTTAAAATCTTCTTGGATTCTCTTCTTCTTCACTTCCAATCACTCAAAGATCAACTTTGATCAGTCTCGTGCTCCACATATCGTTGTTTAGATGGTTTTCCAGACAATTTCCATGCTGAATTTGAAGTTTTCATATCTATTTCAATGGTAAACCTTTTTACCCTCTCTTCTTCGCCAATTCTTGTTTTTATTGAATAAAAAGTCTTAAGTTGTACCAATTTTCACTTTATAATGGTTTATGCATGTTTAGAGAGCGTTCAACCTGTTTTTAAGTTGTATTTTTGGAGAATTGATGTGTAACCTTGCGGTTTTCACTCCCCGCAGATCCACATGGGCATTGGTAGTTCCTAGAAGCCCATGTGGAATTCTGCAGTATGATTTTTTTAGCTTCTCTGATCGTTTTATTCATCATTTATTGCAGGTATGGCACCACGTTCAATGAAGCAAGAGGGTAAGCACTCTTGAGAGACTTTACCTGAATTGGCGCATATTGAATTTTTTAACCTCGAGCATCAGGCTCGATTCGAGTGGTTATCGAGACTTGGGTTTGGACAATCTTGATTTGTGGACCTGAGTGTGCTGAGTGAGATCCAGCGAGGTGATGAGTTGGCCAGGGAGATTGACGTGCTGATGGACGTGGGGAGTTGGAAGAGACTATTGTCGATAAGAGAGCTAGTTATTCGCACACCGACATTAGAAGTACTGGCGTCTTTTCAGTTTGGGCAGCCATATGGGAAAGATGTCATACAGTTCAGAGCATTCAGACATTATTTTGCCATGAGTGTCACTGAGTTTATAGTTCGTATGGGCTTGTATGACGAGACATACACAAATACCGAGGAGTATAGTCACTCGCCGACAAATTACCCTGGCACTTTGGCCCCACAGCAAGCTTACCAAGTTTTGTGCGGATAGGGCCAGTATGAACCGAGAATGTCCAAAGCCACATGTTTGTTATGGTTGAGCTACAAGTATTTATTCACAGTCCTTAGCAGATCTGTGGATGGTCGAGGCTACCACACAAGAGTTCTAAGCCGGTAGGGGTTACTTTATTTGTATTCCATGGTCCAGACCATACCAATTCACCTGGGCACATTGTGGCTGACTTTCTTTGACACCAGGGCCAACATGGGAAAGTGGAAGCATTATTTGCTGGTCCCTACATCACTAGACTTATTCGGGGGATGGACCTCGCGGATGCCACTCGGGATGCCGACAAGACAATTATTCTTTCTCCACTTAGAGTTGATACTCTCAGGATGATAGGATTAGTGTGTAGACATGGGACAAGAATTTTTATTTTGGCCACATCCACCACTGAGAGCACCAAGGGCGGAGGGGATGCAACGGGGGATTCCGCACCGACAGTGACCGAGACCTTAAGGCGCCCAAGTACCCTTTCAGGAGCTTATGATCGTATTGAGAGGCTCGAGAGCACTGTAAATGTATTACGGTCTGAGATCATCGAGATTCTGGTGATACAATTAGCACAGTATACAGAGATGGTAGCCTGTTTCGACGTGTTACATCAGTTACTGATTGGCAGACCTCCAGTCCCTCCAGCATCACCATCATCACCTCCACCAGCACCCTTTGATCTAGCACCTACATCAGCAGCGGAGCAGAGACTTGACGACACCGACACTTGATTTCACTTTTCATTTCTTTACTTTTTACATTTTAGTTTTGACTTGTATACTCAGAAAAGACTTTCCTTCTGAGTTTATTTTCATTTTGTCGCCTCGAGTTGTATTCATTGCTTTATCTTTTGTATACTCGATTTGTTTTTATTTTATTAAGCTTCACAGAACCTCCTCGTGTATGCGTGCAGATGGTCTTGTCATTATGGGAATTGAGACTTTGTTATGGGCATGGCCAATGTTGGTTCGGCACTTGGCCGTGTGTGCTTCACAACCTATTGGATCAACATTCCCAAGGATTTAGCTCCATCAAATGCAACACTAGGAGTCAGGATAGTATTGTTTTCATTGCTTCCCCCACATTTGTTCTTGATTGATATATATTATGAGTGAGCTTGCATGTGTACATTGGAGACTATGTACAACTTAAGTGTGGTGGGGGAGGGGGGAAAGTTTTATAATGCACACATCTTTTTTATATTAATTTTGATTGATATACATGCTCACATAGCCAATGGAAGTTCAACTTAGTTGCAATGATTGTATTCTTGAGTTTAGGAGAATTTTTAACATTGAATGTCTTCATGTTCTAGTTTTTGCTTGAATTTGTAGGAATTTTTGACCGATTGACAGTTGTTGCACTACTCACTCTTTAAACCCTTTTGGAAACTCATGTTCAATGTTAAAGGGACTAGTTATTGTTGTTTCTTTTGTTATTTGTGAAAAAAATGGAAAATGAAATGAAAGAACAAAAGTAGTTTTAATGTTTAGTTGTGCTTGTTGGGTTGAAAGAGCTACCATCTATGAAGTATGAAGCTACTCTCATAAGTTGGATACTAGTTATGCCCTAATGAGGGAAAGAGCTATCTCATAGGATAAGTGAAAGCTAACACTCCGGTAGAAAGACCTACCACCTCGAAAGTGTGAAAGCTACTTTAGCGGCCGCTTTGGAAAAGGCTACCTTAGAGGATGTGTGAAGCTACTACCGTCTTTGAAATTTTGTTACTGTTTGTAGATAAATAAGTCCCTTGTACTTAGAAATTTGAGGAGTATACTTTGGGTTGTTTTGAGTGAGTTCACACACTTACACGATTTCGGGTTTGTTGTCCTTTTTTATTCAAGTTTTAGCTAGAGCATTGATTTTTTTGTATTTAGAGTTGAAATTTCCTTTACTTGTATAATGCTATCTTTGTATGCTTTCGGTGAACCTAAGGCCAAGAAATTCCAATATTTCCGTCATCTATGCACATAATGATTTCATTTTTGCTTGAGGACAAAGCAAAGCGCTTAAGTGTGGGGGAGTTTGATAAGTGCTTGTGTGACAAGAATATGAAGTGCTCTTTTCTCATGATGAGCATTAATTTTCTTGGGTTTTAATGCTAATGTATGTGTATTTATGTTATTTTCATGCATATAGGGTTGTGAAGCCGAAGGTTAGAGAAAGAAGCCAATGCAAATCGTAAATGCACAATTTGGAGGAAGTCTTGAGAAGGTTCAAACGCGAAGACATAAGTCGAGTTTAAGATGCGAGAATGTGTTCCAACCTCCTCGTATTCATGTTAGCACAATGATTTAGAGGGGCACAGGGGCAGTCACATTCAAGCATTCCGGCTTGTGCATATATAGCAAGATCTCCACCAACGTGTCCGTTTATTGAAGAATCAAAGTGATCTATAGCATAAACATGTGCCCATTTACGTTACCTCGATGAAAACATGGATTCGGGAGTATTTCGGGCCGGTACTGTAGTAGGACAATATAGCAAAATACTGTAGCAGGTATTGCTCATAGCCGCCCGAAGAAGGACTACAACAGAGAATCCACACGGGTGTGTGGAAATTCCACACGCCTATGTGAAAAATCCACAGGGGCACCCACATGGGCATGTGGATTCCTGATTCCAACCCTATTTAAGGCCGATTTCAGCCACGATTTCAGAAATTATTTTCTACATTTTTTTTCAACTTGAGAGGTATTGGCTCGGGATTTGGAGAGGTTCTATGGCTCTGACATCCCGCTCTATTTGGAAGAAGGTTAGTGGGGGAGCTTTCATCGGTACCGATTTGGCGAGGTGTATCCTAGGCCAGACAAAGAGACCCTTGGACAAGTAGAGGACTCTTCACAAGACCATCGCCACGACTATCGAGGGGGTTTTCTATGGATTCTTCGCTTTTACATTTGATTCCATTGATTGTAATTAGCTCCATGGAGAGCTAAACCCTCTAGTGGGTACTTGGGTATTTGTGAACCCTAGGATGTATTCATTTCATTGAACCTCTTTATTATGCTTTCAATTAATTGATGTTTTTTTAGTTCCAATCTTGAATGCTTGATTATATGAATTCTCCCTTAGAGTGACACTAGGGTTGAGAGTTCTTGTTGGTAACCCTTGTGAGTGAATGACACACCACGAGAGTTAGACAAAGATAGATTGGAGAGGGTTGAGAGGGTGAGTCTAGAGGTAGCGGAGCGTCCCTTTTCCCCTCTGGTGTGATTTATTCTACCTCCATTTTCTCAAGTTCTTTGCGGTCATAGTAGACTGAATGGCTAAAGGATGCCCTTCCGCTGGGCCTTAGTTGTGGGTGCAACACGGTGAAGCGTTGAAGTGATTTTTGGCACCCTAGGGCTTAATTGTGGCTAGGGGACCTTCCACTGGACCAAAGGGTTAGGTCTACATCTAGGAAGAGTATTTATCACTTCGAATCCCTAGAACTCATTGCAATTCTATACGAGTGCGAGGTTGAGAGGTTATTCAATTTCTCCTCTGGGACATGTAAAGAGTTAGGCATGGTTGACCTTAGATTTGGGACCATGTATTTAAGGATCTCCATGACTCATTATTGCATCAGTTAGGAAGTATAATAGAGGGTTTTTGCACTTGAAATGATTGTCCTAGGCGGAACAATATCCGGGTACCCTATTTATATCGATTGCCTTACCTTCTCCTTTACTTGTGCTCTCTTTCTTGTTCTTTTACTTTTGTTATTTCATATCTTGTCACTCATATCGCTATTCATCTTTCACTTAGATAAGAAATAATTTAAGTGTTTTCATTCCTTACTCCCCATGGATAAGATACTCCACTCATCTGGGATTTTATTACTTCAACAAACCCATGCACTTGTGGGACATATGTAAGGGGTGTTGTCACGTATGTCCCGCAAGTGCATGGGTTTGTTGATGTAATAAATCCCAGATGAGTGGGGATTATATCCACAGGGAGTAGGGAATAAAAACACTTAAATTGTTTCTTAACTAAGCGTAAAGTGAATAATAGTTGTGTGACAAGATATAATGTAACAAAAGTAAAAGAGACAAGAAAGAGAGGACACGTAAAGGGGAGGTAAGGCAATCGATAAAAATGGGATACCGGGATATTGTTCTGCCTAGGATAATCGTTTCAAGTGCAAAACCCTGTATTATGCTTTCTAACTAATGCATTAAAGAGTCATGGAGATCCTTCAATACATGGTCCCAAATCTAAGGTCAACCATGCCTAACTCTATACATGTCCTAGAGGAGAAATTGAACAATCTCTCAACCTCGCACTCGCATAGAATCGCAATGAGTTCTAGGGATTCCAAGTGATAAATCCTCTTCCTAAATGTAGACCTAACCATTTGATCCAGGTGGAAGGTCCCTCGTCATGATTAAGCCCTAGGTGCTAAAATCACTTCAACGCTTCACTCCGTTGCCTCTACAATTAAGCCCAGCGGAAGGTCATCTCTTAGCCCATTCACTCTACTATGCCTGCAAAGAACTCGAGGAAATGGAGGTAGGATAAATCACATCGGAGGAGAAAGGGGACGCTCCACTAACTCTTGACTGACCCTCTCAACCCTCTCTAATCTAGCTTTGTCTAACTCTTGTTGTGTGCCATCACTCACAAGGGTTACTAATAAGAATCCTCAACCCTAGTTTCACTATAAGGGAGTATTCACACAATCAAGCATTCAAGATTGGAACTCAATTAAAACATTCACAAGATCCCCTTGCGTATATCCCGCAAGTGCACGGGTTTGTCGAAGTAATAATCCCGGATGAGCGGGCATCGAATCCACAGGGAATAGAGAATAAAAAAACACTTAATCCGCTTCTTAGCTATGTGAAAGATCGAAGTGATAAGTGTGACAATGATTCAATTCTCAAAAGTAAAAACAACAAGTAAGAGAGTACGAGAAAAGAGGGAGGTAAGACAATCGATAAAGATGGGGTACTCGGATAATGCACCGCCTAGGACAATCGTTTCAAGTGCAAGAACCCTCTATTATGCTTCCTAATCAATGCAATGGTGAGTCATGGAAATCTTTAAATACATAGTCCCAAATCTAAGGTCAACTATGCCTAACTCTATACATGTCCCGGAGGAGAGATTAAATAACCTCTCAACCTCACACTCGAATAGAGTTGCAATGAGCTCTAGGGATTCCAAGTGATAAATCTCTTCCTAATTACAGACCTAACCCTTTGGTCCAGGTGGAAGGTCCCTAACCACAATTAAGCCCTAGATACAAAGATCACCTTAACGTTTCACTCCATTGCATGCGCAACTAAGCCCCAGTGAAGGGTTCTCTCTTAGACCATTCACTCTATTATGGCCGCAAAGAACTCGAGGAACGGAGGTAGAATCTATCACGTCGGAGGAGAAAGGGGGTGCTCCTGTACCTCTCGACTCACCCTCTCAACCATCTCTAACCTAGCTTTGTTTAACACTCCTGGTGTGTCACTCATTCACAAGGTTAACAACAAGAACTCTCAACCCTAGTGTCACTCTATGGGAAATCTTCATACAATCAAGCATTCAAGGTTGGAACTCACAATAAACATCAATTAATTGAAAGCATAATAAAGAGATTCAATGAAATAAATACATCCTAGGGTTCATAAATACCCAAGTACCCACTAGGGGTTTAGTTCTCCATGGAGCTAAGTACAATCAAAGAAATAGAATGTAAAAGCAATGAATCCATAGAGAAACCCCCTCGATAGTCATGTCGATGGTCTTGTGGAAAGTCCTCTACTCGTCGTCCAAAGATTCTCTTGTCCGGTATGGGATACGCTTCGATGGAAGCTCCCCTACCAACCTTCTTCCTGAGGTAGTATGATGTCAGAGCAGTAGAACCTCTCCAAAACCCTAGCCAATACCTCTCAAAACCCTAGCTGAAACCCTCTCTCAAGTTTGGGGAAAAGATGGAGAAAAGAATGCTGAAATCGGGGTTGAATCGGCTTCAAATAGGGTTGGAATCGGGCGACCACACGGGCCTGTGGATTTTACACATGCCCATGTGGAATTTCCACATGGGCGTGTATAATTTCCACAATAAACATCAATTAACTGCTACAATGACTGCTACAGGGACAGACGCACGCCCTATGGACTCTTCATGCAACAAAGAAAATTCTCTAAGACCCACGCCCGTGCGAAAATTCCACACGGGCGTGGACATTCACAGGCCCAATTCACAGGGGCAAACGCACGCCCCTGTGTCTTATCGGGATGGAGAGAGCTTCTCTGCAGAGATTCACACGGGCATGTGGAAATTACCCACGCCCGTGCGATTTTTACAAGGTCACTCACAAGGGCGAGTTCAAGCCCTTGTGTGCTCTCGGGATAATCTGCCAAACTCTGGAGGACTTCACACGCCCGTGCGGAAATTACCCACGGGCGTGCGAAAATTGCATGGTTGTTCACAAGGGCAGCCGCAAGCCCCTGTGCCTTCTCTGGATGAGCTCACAATACAAATTCACGGGCGTGCAGAAATTCCACACGCCCGTGCGTTTTCTCTGGATGCCTTAGAAAATTTTCCAGGCTCTGCAGAAAATTTGTGAACATGTTTACACACTCAGAGCCCGCCCTAATATGCAAGTTTTACCGAGAAAAAAACATGAGAAATAGCTCAAACGACCAAAAACTTCACCAAAAACACATGAAGGCACAAGATAACACCAGCAGATCCATAAGAAAAAGCATAGCAATGACATATAAGAATCAAAACACCAACACTCAAGCTCTTATTCATGCAAACACTAAACTAGACACTAGAAAATAGTAAAGACTTGGGTTTGCCTCCCAAGAAGCGCTTGTTTTTACGTCACTAAAGCTTGACGTACCTCTTCTTTACCTTATGGAGGCTTGAAAAGAGTATGTTCCTCCGACTAGACATTGCATAGCTACTTCCCTTAAACCAAAAAAATCGCTTGCCAGGGGTGGAATATTTGTTGGAGAGTCCAACCATCTTACCTTTGGCCTCCAAAGGAAACAATTTGGGTTGGGAATTATCCAAGCTTAGCAATGTGGGTCATTGGATGGCTTCAATCTCCTACCCACATCTTCTTTCCAAACCCAAAATCTCTTCCTTTGCAATTTATGAATTGATCAATCCCAAATGGAGATGCGTGTTCCATTACCTTAGGGTGTTGCTTCTTCTTCAATTTCAACTTGAAAACAATCTATCTTCGCCAACTCTCTTTGCATCATTTCTTGGTCACAAACATACTGCCCCACTCAAACAATCATCATATTGAATGAACGGTTCTTCTTGTATCCTCTCGATCTCGACAATATCATACTCGTTCTGTCCCACTTCTTCATTGTCATTCACTACCACATCTTCTCTAGAAGGAACTTGACTTGCTTGCTAAAATACTTGTTGTTCCTTGGAGAGTGTGTCAAGTATCCCTCCTAATTGATGCTCAAGGTTTTTATAGAAGGCTTCATGATATCTTCGTGTGGTCTCCATATTTTGGACGCAGACATCGGATGCTTCAATAAAGTAGCTAATACTCTTTGTAACTGAAGTGCATCCTTGCCGAGTATCTCACCCTTTTGACATTCCTCTTAAGGTGCCTCCCAATGTTGTTCACCATTATTCTATAATATGTTTGGGTAGCCTACTTCAATTGGATGATATGCGTAGTAACATGGAATGTTTTGTTGTCGTGAAGTAACAATTCTATCAACTTTTCTACTGAGAGCTTCGACACGAAAATATAGAGCAATGAGTAGGGTCAATCATCATTTAAAAATCCGTGCAAGAAAAAAAGTAAGACATGACAAAAAGAAAACAAATGAGAATGATGGAAGAATAAGAAAAATGTGAGATAACCCCCTTTTTTTTTATATAAAAAAATCGAAACGATGATAGAGAAGAAATGTGAAATAGAATGTATGATAAAAATAGCTAAGAAAAACAAAAGTGCAAAAGTATCTCTAAACGCCTACTCCCCGCAAGCTGCGCCAAAAAAACTTGACAAGATCCCTTTGCGTATATCCCGCAAGTGCACGGGTTTGTTGAAGTAATAATCCCGGATGAGCGGGTATCGAATCCACGAGGAATAGGGAATAAAAAAACACTTAATCCGCTTCTTAGCTATGTGAAAGATCAGTAGTGATAAGTGTGACAATGATTCAATTCTCAAAATGTAAAAAAACAACAAGTAAGAGAGTACGGGTAAAGAGGGAGGTGAGGCAATCGATAAAGATGGGGTACTCGGATAATGCACCGCCTAGGACAATCATTTCAAGTGCAAGAACCCTCTATTATGCTTCCTAATCAATGCAATGGTGAGTCATGGAAATCTTTAAATACATAGTCCCAAATCTAAGGTCAACTATGCCTAACTCTATACATGTCCCGGAGGAGAGATTAAATAACCTCTCAACCTCGCACTCGAATAGAGTTGTAATGAGCTCTAGGGATTCCAAGTGATAAATCTCTTCCTAATTACAGACCTAACCCTTTGGTCCAGGTGGAAGGTCCCTAACCAAAATTTAGCCCTAGATACTAAGATCACCTCAACGCTTCACTCCGTTGCACGCGCAACTAAGCCCCAGCGAAGGGTCATCTCTTAGACCATTCAGTCTATTATGGAAGCAAAGAACTCGAGGAACGGAGGTAGAATCTATCACGTCGGAGGGGAAAGGGGGCGCTCCTGTACCTCTCGACTCACCCTCTCAACCCTCTCCAACCTAGCTTTGTCTAACACTCATGGTGTGTCACTCACTCACAAGGTTACCAACAAGAACTCTCAACCCTAGTGTCACTCTAGGGGAAATCTTCATACAATCAAGCATTCAAGGTTGGAGCTGACAATAAACATCAATTAATTGAAAGCATAATAAAGAGATTCAATGAAACAAATACATCCTAGGGTTCACAAATACCCAAGTACCCACTAGGGGTTTAGCTCTCCATGGAGCTAAGTACAATAAAAGAAATAGAATGTAAAAGCAATGAATCCATAGAGAAACCCCCTCGATAGTCGTGTCGATGGTCTTGTGGAAAGTCCTCTACTCGATCGTCCAAAGATTCCCTTGTCCGAGTACAGGGATACGCCTCGACGGAGCTCCCCTACCAACCTTCTTCCTAAGGAATGACAATGTCGGGAGCGAGTAGAACCTCTCCAAAAACCCTAGCCAATACCTCTCAAAAACCCTAGCCGAAAAACCCTCTCTCAAGTTGGGGAAAAAGATGGAGAAAAAAAGAAATGCTAAAAATCGAGGGCTGAATCGGCTTTAAATAGGGCTGGAATCGGGTGACCACACTGGTCTGTGGATTTTACACACGCCCATATGTAATTTCCACATGGGTGTGTATAACTTCCACAATAAACATCAATTAACTTCTACAGTGGCTGCTACAGTGATTACTACATTAACTTGCTACAGTACTCTGCCAAAAATACTCAAGAATCCACTTTTCATCGAGGTAACATAAACGGGCACACGTTTATGCCGTGGATCGCTTTGCTTCTTCAATGATGGATAAGTTGATGGAGATCTTAATCTATGTGCATAAGTCAGAATGATTGAGTGTGACTGCCTTTGTGCCTCTCCAAATGGTTGTGCTAACTCAAATACGGGGAGGTTTAGCAAGATTTCCTCCAAAATCGGTGCATTGTGATCCACATTGACTTCTTTCCTTCATAATTGGTTTCACAACCCAACCTGCATAAAAGTAACATAAAAACACACATATTAGTGTAAAAACTAGAGAAAAGTAATGCTCAACATAAGGAAAGAACGCTTCGCATTCATATCGCACAAGCACTTATCAAACATCAATTAAGGAAAGCATAATGAAAGGTTTAATGAAACAAATACAACCTAGCATTCACAAATCCAAGTACCGACTAGGGGGTTAAGCTCTCCATGGTGCTAGTTACAATCAATGAAATCGAATGTAAAAACAAGTAATCTATAGAAAGCCCCCTCTATAGTCATGACGATGGTCTTGTGGGAGAAGCCTCTACTCGTCCAAGGGTCCCTTTGTCCGGGTCTTAGATACACCTCGCCGGATCGGTGCCGATAAAAAGCTCTCCCACTAAACCTTCTTCCCAAATGGAGCACGATATTGGAGCCAGTAGAACCTCTCCCAATCGCTAGCCAATACCTCTCCATAACCTAGCCGATATCTCCTCTCAAGTTAGGGAAAGGATGGAGAAAAGAATGTCCAAATCGTGGTTAAAATTGGCCTTAAATAGGGTTGGAATCGGGAATCCAGCAATACGTAACTTCC
>NC_052491.1:2495373-2544381 GCF_009730915.1 Dioscorea cayenensis subsp. rotundata | reverse complement strand
GTTACGTATTGCTGCTAACAAAATCAATCAATATATATATAAAATTAACAGCAAAAAATATTTGTTAGTCATGTTGCACAGTTTGGTGATCAATATCCTCAAATCGAACCATCAAGCACTATTATGAAATTCCTCACATTGCACATCTACTACATGTTCAATTGCAAACCATTGAGCATTTTTTACGAAAGTAGCTCATAAAATGTGAAAAATCTATTATACAATAATGTTGGAAGATAGTCAACCATAAGACAAAAGTCACAAAACCAATCAAGCATTGTACTCTAAAAACATAATTGGAAAAAGTTAAATAGTTTTTATTTAACTCAGAAGGTTTCTAATAACAAAGCATGCAAGTGATATAACAATTAACAACTCACATTGCCATTCCAATATGCACAATATACTTCCCCATGAGAACCTGCTCAATGAAACAAAAACATGTAATGAATTCTCAAGCAAAATATGTCGCACACTAAAAGACAAATATTGCTAGAACAATGGTCTCATCTGCTCCTCTTTAGTAAAACAATGTGAAACAACCAATCACTGATAATGGAAAATAACAGAAGAGCTTCATTTTTATTATATCCTGATAGTAAAATGATATATGTGAATCAAATTAGCTGCATTTAACCTGATTAAGAATATATTAAAATAATTTTATACGTGTTGTATATCCTGATAGTAAAATATCCATATATCTTTAGAAATAATTGTTACATATATGTATATATATAGCACCTGCCCCATCAATAATTGATCAGACGACAATTAAAGAAAGCAATGGCGCATTCCTCTTGCTTTCACACTTTAAATTATTTTCCACAAACTCTTCATTAAGCTCCTAACCGATATTCTTAAGTCAATGTAATATGGAACCATTTTTGCTCAATTCTACAGTCAATGTAACCGATATTCTTAACTAGCATAGGGAATTTAATATATATATATATATATATATATATGGGTTTTATTAAAAATAATAAAAAAGGATAGGGAATTGATTAGGCGAGGTATATATATACTAACAAAAGAAAAAGATTTTCAAGATGGCACGTGCAACGTTAATTTTGAAGTATATATTCAATAACTAACATAAGGTATAAGGAAATCAAAATTAAATAAAAAAAAATATGAATCCAATTGCCACCCTTTATCTATCTATTTATTTATTCATTAATTATTAGTGTGTGCTTTGCGTAGAGAGGAAAGTTAATGGAAGAGAATAATACCTTGATGTTTAAGAACAAAATAAGTCTTTGGATTGATATTAAAGGATACCTACTCAATAATATATGTTGAATATCCATCTACATACAAATAATGAATTAATCAGTAAATTCAATGAATTCATATATTTAATTGGACTAATCAAAATGCATAAAAGAAACAAACGAAGTGATTAGATAATTATTAAATTTTACATTATACAAATTAATATAGAAGAGGAGTTGCCATTGCTTAATTTACCCACTAAGCCACTTTCTTCTTTTCTCATAACACCACTAGTGCTTAGAATCTATATAGAAATTAAACACAGACACATGTTTCTAGTGAACCCGCTATGTTTTACACACCAAAAGGCATATAAAACATACCAAAAGATATATATATATATAAAGATTTTTTTTTGTCTTTTCTTTTTCTTTATCTTTTAAATCAAGATTTTCAACACCATTTAAATTGGGTTTGAATATGTTGGAGAAAAAGATGAGAAGGTGAAACAATTATCAGATGAACATAGGCAGAGGTTGTTCTATTCCAGGCTCATGATTTCCAAATTGTATGTCAAGTTATAAGATTAGCAGGATAATGAAATTTTTTAAGAAGATAATTTATTTGAAAGGAAAACAGCTAGAAATCTCACTCATGGAGGTACAACCCCTAAATTAGTCCCTGTTTCTTATAGAGCAATGGTAAAATGAATTGGCTTCAACCTTGATATATGCTAGCAGACAAAGCAATCAGAATGATGGCCATATGTGACATGGAAAGTGCCAATAAGACCACATGACATCCGAACATCAGTGAGATTTCTGGCTGAAAGTTGCAACTTTCGTACCATAGAGAGTGAAAAAAAGTAACTTTCATATTTTGAAAACAAAGAACTTTGTATTTCTCTGGGTATATGGGATGAAGGAGATCATGGAGATCTAGGAATTCACAGCCATAAGGTGATTTTTCACTGCAAGGTCCGAAGATGTGTGTGCTCCGATGAAAACAATTGAAAATATTAAAATGGAATGCTTGAAAACAGATGAACATGCATGTTTCATTTGATTCTTTTATATGATAAATTGTAAAATATATTTTAGCATTTCTAAGTCCACCAACCAATCACAAGACAAAGCTATCATCACCCTCTTCTAGACAATGAAACATTTTCAATTCAATATGCAATTATTAAAATGGACAATAAGATAAGCCTAACCTACAGAGTGAAATCAAAAGGGTATTATAGATAGTATTCAAACAAAGCATAACTGTAACTAGTCAATTCTGTTTCAACTGTTAATATGAAGTTGAAAGAGATATGGTTGCCTTACAACATCCTTCTTCACAAAAAAGTTATCTGCAAAAAAAAAAGTTCCATTTAAAATCAACCACGAACTGAACAAAAATTCCAATTACTAGGCCTAAGCAGTTGGTTTTAGGTGTATATCCAACGCTTATAAATGAAAACACTTGAAGAGAAACTAAATTACAACAAATATATAACCAAATCAGTGAAGCATTTATGGATAAAATAGGATTCCAACTTATTTCTTAGAGAGCATTGCATTGTAATTATTTACTTAGCAAAAAATATGAAAAACTCTTATTAGATACAAACTATTTTTTCCTAATTAGTTAGATAAATCTATCCTTTTATAAGCCAACTTATTTCTTCATACCTAATCAGGTAAGTGGATATAACAAAAATTGACCAATAACATTATAGATCTTAAACCGATTGTTCTAATTAATCAAGTTCCTGTTCCTTCAATATATAGGTTTCATTCCTGGTGTTAGAATCAGTAATTGAAATACTCATGATCTCAAAATATTAATGTTCTTAAAAATCAGTAATATAATGTCCAATAAAATATTGCCATCCAAAACATCATGATTTGAATTTGAGATCCGTCAACAATAACAACTGACCAAAGTCATCTAAAGACTATTATTCTATCAGTCATTTGGTTGATCAGTTGATAGAAAAATTTGAACCTTGTATAAAACTCGCAAGCATTCTCTTGATGTACTACTTGAATTATTGTTAGGCATCATAACAAAATGGCTATCACATATAAGCAACCAATGAAAGGAATGAGATAGCATCAAATTAAAGATGATCACACCTAAGCTGAAAATCACAGTTATCTATAACACTCGCAATGGAAGAAAAGGATCCACATTGGTTGGTAAAAGAACACAACAAAAATAAAATTTAATAATTGAAATGTGATTTATATGCATGGACCATTTTAAAACGCCATGAGTAGAACATTAAATTATGTCTTTTTGCCTACTTTAATGCAACATGTATTAATCAAAGCATATGCATGAAAGCTATAAATTACTTCAAGAAATACAATTCACTCCAAATTTTGTCAAATAAGTGGCACACGTTCACCATTTGGAAGCAACATGCTTATAAAATGCTTGAAGCTGCAGCATGCTCTGCAAGCTTACCTATTGGGTAATTGAAAGTTTATGATTATTGGGCCAGCCCTGCATCCAAAACTACCCATATAATTTTTCATTTAGTGCAAATAAGTCAAGAGGTCATAAAATTGGAGAACACCCAAACCTGTTGACTGTTGTTCTTGTAGTTTGGCATCTAAATGCTCCATGGTTATTGTGTAATAGTTCCTGATTATAGCTTAAGACAGAAAATGAAATGCGTCAATGACAATATAAGAGAAATTCCCCAGACAAATACATTTTATCTTCAAATTTTGCTGCAATGCAAAGTTTTTCTTGTTGAAGGAGCTCCAACATTTGTCATTATATAATTCAAAAATAATAGCAAGATGGTATAGGATGAAATTGCAGCATTTCTTCAACCTAAGCAAGATACATGAAATTAGGCCCATCAAAAAGTTTAAAGTAAATAAACACATCATGAAGGATTGAACAGGTAAAAAAAGGCATGAGTTCCTCAGCATTTGCTCTTATGTATCTTCTTCGAGGCCTTACTGGACTAATCCTTATTACTGCCCCACTCTTTATGGCAAGACTCACCACTTGCCAAGAAAAAGAAGGTAACCAAGTCCAACAGCTTTATTGGCTTGCTAGATAAAAATTATGTCAGCTCAATGTAGTTGAATTAGTCATTTTCCTGACAAAGGAGGGACTTTCTTCCACTTAAGACTACAATCCAAACGGAACCGCTACTCAGGAAGGATCTTATGCAAGTATATGTATGATTTCATATTTTAATAACCCTATAGAGTACGAGATAAGTTTCTATGGTGATCCAATTATGCAAGCTTTCTTCGGTGATACTAGTCTAACTAATAAATGGATTGGACTGTGAAAAACCATAACACAAATAAGAAAAGCAATATATGAGGCACCAATTCTAAAACAAATGTACATTAAGAATCAAGTAGTGTCCGCTTCACTTGTTGCAGCACAAGCAAAACTCTTCTAAATATCAGCATTATCAAAATCATGCAAGAAATAAAGGTAAAGTCTGATGCAACCTGGGAAAGAAAGGTAAACTCTTCTAAACATGCTCTGTCCAATTGGTAAGCTTACAGACACTACAACAAAAAATGCAATTTGCGATACAATTTTGTGACACAAAAAATCCAAAAAGTTTAAATATATCAATAACGCCTATATAATAAAATAATAAATGATCTTACTATAGGCTTGACGGGATAAAAAAGGTTTTCTGCATCGTGCCACTATCGTATGCCTCTGTATCCTCATGAGGGAATTCATCTGTTTCCGAGTCAAAATCATCTTTAGGATTCATTTGAGCGCCATTGGGGGCCTCGTCAGTAGGTGGAACTTCATTGTTCGGAGGTGGAACATATTTTGGAATAAAGGCTCATGTATCAACCTGTTGCAAGGAGCCTCGAAAACTTATACACACATGAGCAGTGAGACCCTGAGCTCGTAGTTCGCCGGGGATTTAGAGGTACTTTCCCAGTAGATGGACGGGAAGATGATGGAGTCAGAGAAGCAGTATTTTGCCTAGAATCAGAATAAATAAATGATGCAACACACTTTCACCCCATTTCCCTACAAATAAACACAATCAAGTTCATAAAATATCATGTAACATTGTCATTACTCACTATAGATAAAAAAATAAAAAATAAAATAAAATAAAAAAAGAGAAAAACTTTGGTATCAAAAAGGTGACAAATTTTTTTTATAAATTCTGTTTTTTTTAAGGTTAAACAATGATTCACATGCTAATGAAATGGGAGAATGATTTATAAACATTTCATAAATTAAGTGACAAAAACAGAGAAATGTAATTGCTTAACACCTCATTTGAATCTGTCACAATATACTGCAAGTAGTGTTACTCACCACACACATGGCAAAAGGCTAGACCACCCAACACTTGCTGTTAGGCATTTCCTCAATACTTGATTCTATTTGTGAGGGACTACCCCTAAACTTGTGCTTTCTCTATTCCCACCATTCATTTGTCTAATACAAAGCATGCATAAGGTACTTTTACATTGGCCACAAGAAGCCCAACGTGGTCAAAAAGTTCATCCTGCTCTTATCTCTGATTCTGGTCTTTTGAGCATTGTGATTGAAAACCTTTAAAAAAAAAGAAAAAAGAAAATATATATCTATTATTATATATATCTTATGTCTGTTGGGTTAATGATGCCAGAGTTACACAGAGTGTACCTGGATTAATGAACCTTTGATTAATGTTTGCAGCATTCATGCATCAAACTTCTTTATGGTAGCATGAAAAGTCCCATCACTTGTGTATGGCCATTTGGATTTTCAGCATTTGCTGCAATACAGAAATTAATTAAGCACAAAAAATTAATAAATAAATAAATTTTTGATGAAATTTCCTTGCATTTTCCCATGTGATGACCTTAAGCAGACAATGACTCGCTGAAGATGTTTCCACAATCCACATAAACAGTAAAAGGGCAAAGAGCAAGGAAAAGCTTGTTCTTCTAATGCAAATTTTGATAGTGGATAATGACATAACCCAATTAATTGTGTGATGATCACTAAAAAGAAAGAAAAAACAATAGAAATGATAAGGTTTAGTGTGTGGGATCCAGTGGATAATGATATAGCTAAACTAACTTTCTCTCAAAACCTCTCATCCAGCTAGTCACTAATCACCAACAAAGTGGTTTAAAGTACATTCACTTTTCCAGAAAATACTACTTTCACTTACTAGAAATTATTAAAGTAAGTAATAATCTTACATTGATTAATTTGCAAATAGGTAAATGACGTGCAAATGAAACAAAGTAATAGAACCATTATGATTGGTCCAAAAAATATTACTGCATGACTAATCAAATGAGTCTCATGTTCAACATGGGTGAACATACAAGAGGGCAAACTAGTTGAGTCCTCCAATCAATACAAACATCAAGCTAGTTGAGTATCTATATAAAAATTTTGTTATCCAAAATTAATTATCCAGACAATAACCCTTGTCTCAATATCTTAATGTATCTTATTTGTATAGGAAAACAAGGTTTTAATATGCATTCATCATTAATATATGAACCTGATGTCTTATAACATTAATCAACTTAGTAATAGGTTTATCTTTTTCACCCATAAAATTCCACATTTCCAGTCCAAATTCCTCAATTTTCCAGTGCACTGGCAACATAAAAACTTGAAATGCTAAAAATTTGCCAGTCATTAAAATCTACAACCCAAAGACTTCACTGGGGAATATACACAAACAACAGTCATACATACATTTTCCTCACAGACATTAGCATATAAAACTAAGCAACAATCAATCACATTCATGGAATCACAAAACACTGATTCAAGAACTAGGTCATTCAACAAAACCACCCAGTACCAACAATCTAGACACTTGAAATGCTTATTTAAACTTATATACATTCAAACTCACAAGAATCAGTCCAAAATTCATGCAACAACTGAGACTTGATTCAAGAACGCAATCATTCAATCCAAGAAGATAAATATATGAAGAAGAAGCGGAGAAAAGCTCATTACCGCGAAATCGAAGAAGCTCTGGAGAAGCGGCGCAACCCAAGGAGGCGAGAACTAAGCATGGCTCTAGAAACGAGAGGAAGAGGAATACCAAGTATAGCTCCGAGGGCTCTTGTTCATTCTCCGGAGAAGCCCTCCATGCGAAGAAGAAGAAGAGTGATGAAGAGCTTGAGTGGTTTCTTGGAGCTCAAGAATGAAGGCCAAGAACTGGGCTTTTGTGGGCCTTTCTTGTTGCCCAAATTGGGCCCATTTATTGAAAATAATAATGTTGTTTATTAAATATTTTTGAAATTTTATTTGTTTATATGATACATTTTTATTTAATGAAAATTTCTTTGAAATTTAAATTGAAAACTATTTGTAGGAAAGTTATAAACAAATATGTTTTCATATAGAAATATTAGTCTTGTAGTTTTCATATTACACTTATTTTAATGAAATTATAAGAACTCATAGTTATTCTCTCTAAAAATTATAGCTTGAAATTACAAGATGTGTGCTATAATTATGCATGTGTTTTTTAAACAATAAAACTAGATTTTATCAAATTTCAAACATGTATAAAATAAAATACTGTGAAAAATGTAAAGACCATTTAATGTGGGGGTTGAGCTTAGTAAAAGAAATGATTTTATTAAATTATTGAGTATATTTCCAGGTATGGCTCCTTTCCATTCTACATAATTATTGAGTTAATAATTTATGAAAAAGACATAAATACGAGAAGATGTGATTATTTTATAATAATTTTATTAAAGAAGCCTAACTCAAATTCTTAGATGAACAAATTGGTTAATTTGCAGAACAATATGAGTACTGGTTTGTATTATAATGGCAGAGCGGATTTGACATTGAAGAGTGGGGGTGGGTTTGAAGGACAGAGTGTGGAATATTTTATTTGGTTGCTCTTCATTGTTACATCAAATCTAGTGATTTGCCTACTTGATGATACAAGACATTATTATACTCCTGCTGCTCAACTTGAGATGGAATTGAAGGCTCTGATTACAGCTTTAATTGGTAAGGGTAAAGAAATAAGCAAAGCAAAGAGTGACTGAATGAGGCTGGTTATTCTGGCTCAGTTGTTACTCCAACACATTGTATATCTAGTTGAGAAAGTCTCGACTAATGAGTCTGACCATTTCCTGAAGACGGACATAAGTTGTTCGTCAAGATGCTTAGACCTGTGTTTCGAGCACCGATTCAAGATCTTTTTTTTGGCTAGGATCTTGAATCAGGTAAGTTAATTCCCAGTGCTTCTGGAAGGATGTTGTATCACTTTATATTTATGAATTATCAGGTCTCTGTAGATCAAAGTGTTGTGGATCTTGATATCCCTTTCTGACAACAATACAACTTCTCGGCATAGTTAGTGTAATGACGAAGGTCACTTGGCAGGTTCTGCTTTTGTTTGTTCCCACGGCCATAGCTTGCTAGTGGATGTAGATACATAATTGTACTTCTTGCAATTATGCAGAGTATTGATTATTATTATTGTACTTCTTGCAGGTACACAATTGTACTTCTTGCACTAATTGAGACTTGTCTTGACTCTTTAGTATTGATTTTCATGTATAGGAGGGTCTCCAAGGTTTTTTTTTGTATTATTCTCTCAAAAAAGTTTAAGACATGTTTAAACTTAATTCTATTCCGCTAATTATTAATCCTTATCCAAATATTAGTTTATTCCTACACGAATTAAATATGTGAATTAATTTAAATGGTTTTCCCATGTGATGACGCGAATTAAAGACTATTTACCAAGACAAAGGTTCCTTTATTATTTTCATGATCTCAATCTAGTTAATTAAATAGCTATATATACGAACAATCACAAATCATTGATAACGTGAGGAAAGAGACAAAGAGTTTAGATGAAAATAAATAAATAAATAAATATAAAAACAAGAACAATGTTCATTGAGTGAACAACGGGAAAGACACTCAAATGAGTCTCTTGAGGAGCCTTTGGGGTGTTTCCGGCGACGGGGTTGGAAAGACACTCAAGGTCTCTTCCTCTCGACAGGCGGTCTTTTCCCAGGGTGCACAGAGCAAGAAGGAGGGGATGACGTTCGCTTAGGCGGCTAGTTCTTCTTCTTCGGGCGACGTCCCGACTGTGAGCAGGAAGGCAAGTAGGACTGTTAGCAGCTCTTCTGAACAGTTCAAGCTCTCAGGGGCAAAGCGGCCTTGTTCTTCGAAGGACTCTACATGTGGTCGCTGCTTCACGAGCTCTCAAAAGATGGTGGAGTGTCGTCATCAAATTGTTTGCCTTCAGTGCACCTGTGAGGGTCACATGGCAGCTAGGTGTCCGGTGGTGACGAGGCGGAGCCCTCACAGGAAAAAAGGTTCATGTTCGCTCCAAGAGAGGGGGGCAAATGGAGACGGTGCATCTTGCGGTTGAGGAGGTGGTGCAGGTGCAAGAGGGACCGAAGATCAGCATGCTCAATAGAATATCTCTTTCGTTACCCCTGACTCCGGAGACAATGGAGTTATGAGAAGAGTTGGCGAGGGTGGCGGTTTTATCTTTGGAAGAAGGCTTTGTCAATGAAGCTAGTATTCTCGCTATCATTCCCTCTATCCTTAACTGGGAGCTAGCGGGACCGATAACCCCTCTCAATGACTGTGCGTTCCTCGTTCCACTGGCGAGCAGGGATGAAGTAAAGGAGGTGTGCAAGCTGGGCTTGTTTAAGGCGGCGACCAAGAACGGGTCATGTGTTCTAAAGCTGGCGCCGTGGTCGGCGGAGTTGGGGGCGATAGGTCGGGCTTCAGGGGATGGACAGTGGATTACCATTTGGAACTTGCCCTTGCATGCTTGGTCTTGGAGCACCATTTGCAGAGGTATATAAGCCGATCGGTGAACTGGTTGCTCTCTCTCAAGCGGAGCTCCCCCACAAGCAATTCATCTCGGTGTTGGTGTGACGGAGGGCTGGTGTCTCTTTTCCTTTGGAGTTAGAGCTCAGTTTGGGTATGCAAAAATAATTGCTACTTTTCACGGAGGAGAGAGGGACTCTCCTAGTTCATCGGCAGGATCTAGGCCATTATGCACTGGTAGACAGGGTTGTTGAAGCTGACAAGGATCTGAAGGTTGTGTCGAGAGCTGGGAAAGAACCTATGACAGCGTTGGAGTTGGGGTTAACTTGAAAAATAATTTGGTAGTAGAGCTCAGCTTCCACCCTAGGTCCTTGCATGTGCTTGAGATGGCGCAAGGTGCCTCAATGATTATTCGGAAGGAGTCGAAGGTGGTGGTTGAGCCTTGCTCCCACGGTGGCACCTCGGCGAGTATCCCTCACGAGCGGGATTTCTTGCTTCAGACTGGGGGTCCTTCCGACGTGTCGGCTAGGACTGCTGGTCCTTCAGTGGCTCGGTCTCCTGAAAGGCGTCAGTCTGGACGTGCATACGGTACAGACGGGCGACGTGTCAAGCGTTGGCATGTTAGGTCGCAGAGAGCACCAGACCACGTTAAGAAGGGGCCAGATGGCAAGCAGGGGAGGTTCGAGATTTTGCCAGGTCACGTTAAGGAGGCGAGGGATCACTTTAAGGTTCCACTCGTGGGTGATGCTTCTGGTGCCTCGCGGGGTCATGATAAGGCTGAGAAAACATCATAACAGGTTAACCAGATGTATGTGATCTCTGATGCCTCGCGGGAGTAGGTTAAGGTTTCTTCTGGTTCTTCACGCAAAGGGGTGCTTGGCACACGTTAGGGAAGGCAGTGTTTGTAATTTGAAGCTGGTGGACCCTATTGCTCAGGCTTTTGGGCCAATTTCTTCTCTGGGCCTATTATCTCAGCCTTCGCTTGACCATGACCTAGGAGATCCCCTTTTAATTAGTGATGTGGGCCATTAGCTAGACCTGACCCCTGTTAGTGGGCCTTTGTTGGAAGAAACGTTGGTGCAGGGCTCAGGGAGTGACCTCAGTACTGGCTTGAACCCGGCGCGGGGATTATTGCCCTCGACAGTGGCTAAGACACAACATGGGGACAAAGCTATTTCTGTTCCAACCTCCCTGGAGGGGTTTAATTTTAATGATATGTCGGTCATACCTGACTTGGGTCCCCCTTCAAGATTCAAATGGTATTTCTTGGGAGGGGTATGGGCCTTGATTCCCAATTCTGCCCTCGTTTTTGTTCCCGATGGTGCCCCCATTGCTGTAGATGATGATACGGATGGGTGTATAGGGGAAGAGGTTACTGACACCCGAGCTTCTGGTCTTTTGTAGCAAGATGCAGAGGGGTTGCCAGGGGGTGAAGGTACTGATTACCGATCTTCTGATGTTCTTGATGACATTGAGTAGGATGATTCGGTCTCAGAATTTGAAAGGAATCTCAGAGAGATGTTGCCAGGGTTGAATGGCGAAACCGAGGTACAGGCAGTTGGCCAGGCCACCGGGACCAGAAAAAGTGAATGACAGAAAAAACCTTCTACTTAGTTCAATGAAAAGGCAGGGTCTGTGGGCGACGGTGCGACATGTATGAGCTTTAAACTGCTATTTATTTCTAATTGGACTGATGCCTAAATTGCTAGTTATTGTGATGCATGTGGTGTTTCCTTTTCTGATCATGTTGTTGATTGCATTAATCATATTCGAATGTTAGAAAAGTCTGGCTCTGCGTCTTCCAAAGAGCTGGTGGAGCCCTCTTCGGAGGACCATAGGATCTAGTTTGTTTCTCATGAATTTAATAAATTGGAACGTTAGGGGGTGTTGGGTCGTCCAGCTAAAGGGTTTCTAGTTAAGGACTTTTTGCATTTGCACTTTGCCGATGTCTGTTGCTTGCAAGAGACGAAACTGGAGGAGATCTCGTCTACAACTTGGAAGGAAGTTGGTGGATCTCGTCTAGACTAGATTGTCTTTTTGCCAGCAAATAGATCTGCGGGCAGTATCGTTGTGGCATGGAATAGTGTGCTTCTATCCGGGAAGTTGGAAAGAGCGGGGGAGTTCTGTATCTCTGTGGAATTTGTTTCCAAGAGGGATGACCTCAGATGGCTCTGCACGGTGGTGTACAGGCGTAATGAGCGTGCGCGTAAGCAGGCCTTTTGGGAGAAACTGAGAAGTTGCAAGAGCGATAACCCACTGCCGTGGGTTATATGCGGGGACTTCAATAATATTTTTGCGGTGAAGGATAAACCATCGGGGAACCCTAATTTGGCTGACATTCGTTATGCCAACGCCTTTATGCAAGATTTGGGCCTTTTCGAGCCTCCGGCAGTGGGGAGAAGATTTATGTGGACTAATGACCAGTCTGACCCGATCTAGGTTAAATTGGATCGTTTCTTGGTTAACCACGAGTGGTTGGAATGCTTCCCGAGGGTGATTCAGGTGAGTCTTCCTAGGCTTGGATCTGATAATGGGCCGATCCGTTTGGAGGTGGGTCGACATTTGTCTAACCCGAAGCCTTTTCACTGCGAACTAGTGTGGTCCAATGTGGATGGGTTCTAGGATCTTGTTCATCAGTGGTGGATGGGGTTGAGGCCAACGAGGTGTGGCGCCTTTATTTTTGCTAAAAAGGTGGCGGGGTGAGATTGCAATTAAGGCAGTGGGCTAAGTTCAGTTTTGGGTCAATTAAGTTAAAAAAACTGGGCTTACTGCATGAGTTGAGGCTCTTGACTGTATCACAGAATCAAGGCGTCTAACTAACTTGAGGTTCGGTAGAAGCAAGCGCTGTTTGACAAGTTGAAGGATATACGTATACAGGAAGAGATCTACTGGAAACAGAGATCTAGGATTCAATGGTTAAATGAAGGGGATGAAAACACCAAGTTCTTTCATGCGGTGCCCAATGGGCGTAAGAACCGTAATTTCATTCCTTCCATTGTTCGGGAGGGGGGCACCGTCACCGATCCTATGGAAACTGGTAAAGTGTTTTCCGATTATTTTAGGCAGCAATTTTGGTCCAAGCGTCAAAGTCGGCTAAGGGTGGACTTGCAAAAACTTTTTAATAACAAGATGCCGGTGGATTTATCAAGCTTGGAGAGACCCTTTACCGTAGAGGAGGTTAAAAGGGCGGTGTTTGACTTAGGAGGCGACAAAGCTCTGGGTCTATATGGATTCCCGATTCATTTCTTTAAACAATTCTGGGATACTATTAATTCTGATCTCCTTGTGCTTTGTGATGATTTCTTTTGGCGTAGGGCCAATTTAGAAAAAATTAACTGGGCAAGCATCGCTTTCATTCCTGAAGTGGATTTTCTTACGGGTCTGGGGGATTTTAGGCCCATCAGTTTGATTAACTCCTCCCTAAAAATTATCTCTAAGATTTTGGCAATGCGGTTGAGCCTGGTCATGAATTTCTTGGTTGACAGTGAGCATTCAGCTTTTCTAAAAGGACGTTGTATTCTGGATAATGTGGTCACTGCTGAAGAGTTGATCTTCAGTATTCACAAGAGTAGGTTACCTAGGCATATTCTGAAAGTTGATTTCTCTAAGGCTTTTGATCTTGTGGATTGGGATTTTCTTCTTGACCTTCTTAGGGCTAGGGGTTTTGGAGATCGTTAGATTGGTTGGATCAAGTGTATCTTGAACTCCTCTAAGGCTTCCATTCTGATTAATGGCTCCCCCAATGGGTACGTTCGTTATCAAAGGGGGTTACGTCAAGGTGATTCGCTTTCCCCCTTGTTGTTTGTACTTGTTACGGACGTGTTATGTACGATGTTCTCTAAAATGTGAATACAAAGAAAGGTTCCGGATCGCGCTATCAACTACAAAGAAAGGTAATATGTCTGTTAGTGAATACATAACCAAAATGAAAGCTTTAGGTGATGAGATGGCGACCGGAGGAAACCACTCGATGAAGAAGACATCGTGGCATACATGATCGCCGGACTCGACACTGATTTTGAGCCGGTGGTGTCGGCTCTTGCTGCTTCAAAGGAGTCGGTCACTATGGCAGAACTCTATGGGCAGCTGCTGGGGTTTGAAGGAAGGCATGATCTTCGGCAAGGAACATATCAAGTCTCAGCAAATTCTGCTTTCTTTGGGAGAGGCGGAAATCAACGCGGTCGTAGGCGAGGCCGGGGCTATCCTGGCAACAACCTTGGTCGTGGTCACAGCAATGGACAAGCACCATCGAGAGGACGAGGAGGTGAGCGGCCAACATGCCAGCTCTGTGGCAAGATGGTACACACAGTTGGCACCTGCTGGCACCGCTTTGATCACAACTTTGTCCCACAAGAGAAGGTAGCCAATTCTGCTCATCAGTCCTATGGAATTGATACGAATTGGTACGTCGATACAGGCGCAACAGATCATGTCACGGGTGAACTCGACAAGTTAAGCATACGAGAGAAATATCATGGTGGAGATCAGATCCAAACAGCCAATGGCTCAGGTATGCGCATTAGTTATACTGGTCACACTCAATACGATACTCCCCATCGTAAATTCCATCTTAATAATATTCTTTATTCACCCGATGCAAGAAAAAACCTAATATCTGTTTGTCGTTTCTCTGCTGACAATCATGCATTCTTTGAGATTCATTCAAAATTCTTTTTGATTAAGGATCTAATCACGCAGAGAATTCTGCTTCGAGGTAAACGTGAGGGTGGCCTATACATCCTACCACCCTCATCCACATCCAACACGCAGAAGCAGGCTTTCAGCATCACAAAAACTTCCTTGACTAGGTGGCATGATAGGCTAGGTCATCCATCTCAGGCTATTGTTCAGCAAGTTATCTCTAAGAATAAACTTTTGTATTCCGGTGAGTCCAATAATGAGTCGGTGTGTGATGCCTGTCAACAGGCAAAGAGTCATCAACTCCCCTATCCTGTGTCATCTAGTGTCTCTGTTACTCCTCTAGAACTTGTTTTTTCTGATGTTTGGGGTCCTGCTCCAGATTCTGTGGGCAGTAAAAAATATTATGTGAGTTTTGTTGATGATTATAGCAAGTTTACTTGGATATATTTGCTTAAACATAAGTCTGATGTCTTGCAAAAGTTTCACGAATTCCAAGCTCTCGTAGAACGACTCCTAGATCGAAAAATCATTGCAATACAGAGTGATTGGGAAGGTGAGTATGAAAAATTAAATTCCTACTTCTCCAAAATAGGCATCACACACCATGTCTCCTGTCCCCACTCACATCAACAAAATGGTTCTGCCGAAAGAAAACACCGACACATTGTGGAAGTCGGCCTATCCCTTCTTGCCCATGCCGCCATGCCGCTCAAGTTCTGGGATGAGGCTTTTATCACTGCCACATATCTGATTAATCGTACACCCACCAAACTCCTCCAATTCTCTACACCTCTAGAAAGGTTGTTTAAAAAAAAACCAGACTATTCCACGCTTCGTGTCTTTGGGTGTGCGTGTTGGCCTAATTTACGACCATACAACTCTAGCAAACTAGAACTTCTGTCTCAACAATGTGTCTTTCTTGGCTACAGCCCTATGCACAAAGGGTATAAGTGCTTACATGTCTACACGGGTAGAGTTTATATCTCTCGTGATGTCGTTTTTGATGAAAACATTTTTCCCTTCACTAAACTCCATCCCAACGCCGGTGCTCTCCTTCGCTCCGAAATTCTCTCTTTTTCACATTTACTTCCCAGTCCTGATCAAGGGGGTGCAGTATTGAGTAATCAGTTAATTAGTGTGCATACTAACCCTCCTGATGTGACTAATATTTCTTGTGAAAATGTGGCAGTCTTTGATCAAAATTATGAGCATAATTCACATGAAATTATGGAGCATGATGGTGCTGGACACAAGGATGATATCCCAGGTGAATCGCCTCTGAGATTGCCAACGCAGATGTTGAGTTCAGCGCCCATCTTCCTTGGCGTGAGTGCGACGGCGTCCTCTACCAATCAGGGAGATGTGCCCATTACGGATGACGCAGTGCAACAGCCCTCTACAGCACATATTCCCTCGGGAACAGAAGCAGCTGGATCATCTGCGGTCTCTAGGTCGGCTCGACCACACACTCGGTCACAAAGTGGGATCATCAAGCCCAAAGTCTATACTGATAGCCAAATCAGGTATAATTTCCTCACCATTTCAACCGAACCACAAAGTGTTGATGAAGCACTAATAGATGAAAAGTGGAAGGAAGCCATGGACTGTGAATATGGTGCATTGATCAAGAACAAAACTTGGCACCTTGTACCTGCTAGAGAAGGAAGAAATATAATTGACTGCAAATGGGTTTACAAGATCAAAAGAAGGGCTGATGGATCTCTTGACAGGTACAAGGCCCGTCTAGTCGCAAAAGGGTTTAAGCAAAGATATGGAATTGACTACGAGGATACATTTAGTCCCGTAGTTAAAGCTGCAACTATTCGAGTGATTCTGTCTATTGCAGTTAGCAGAGGATGGTATCTCAGGCAACTAGATGTACAGAATGCATTTCTTCATGGTGTTCTTGAGGAGGAAGTCTATATGAAGCAACCTCCAGGATATGAAGACAAATCGATGCCACATCATGTGCTTAAGTTAGACAAGGCTATCTATGGCCTCAAACAAGCGCCAAGGGTATGGTTTGAAAGGTTAAGCCACAAATTACAGCAACTTGGTTTTATTTCCTCTAAAGCTGATACTTCACTGTTCTTTTATAACAAGGGATCAGTTACAATGTTTCTGTTAGTGTATGTGGATGATATTATAGTGGCTAGTTCCTCACAAGGTGCAGTAACAAATTTACTCAAAGATCTTGCAACAGAATTTGCTCTAAAGGATCTTGGTGACTTGCATTATTTCCTTGGAATCGAGGTGTCAAAGACAAAAGATGGTATTTTGTTGTCACAAAATAAATACATGTCAGACTTGCTCAAGAAGGTAAATATGTTACACTGTAAACCAGCGGTGACTCCGCTGTGTACATCAGGAAAATTATCACTGCAGCAAGGAGAAGTTCTTGGACCAGAAGACTCAACACGTTATAGAAGTGTGGTAGGTGCACTTCAGTATCTAACCCTTACCAGGCCGGACATCTCATTCCCAGTGAACAAAGTTTGTCAGTTTCTTCAGTCACCAACAACAGATCACTGGACAGCAGTTAAAAGAATACTCAGATATCTGCAACATACTCTTGGTACTGGTTTGAAGATCAAGAAAGAGTCTTCTACATTAATTAGTGCTTTCTCTGACGCTGACTGGGCAGGAAGTGTTGATGATCGTCGCTCAACAAGCGGTTTTGCGATTTTCCTTGGATGTAATCTAGTATCTTGGAGTGCACGAAAGCAAGCTACGGTATCTAGATCAAGTACAGAAGCTGAGTACAAGTCACTAGCAAATGCAACAGCAGAAATAATCTGGATCCAAACCCTGTTGCAAGAAATGAAGATTCCCAGTCCACCGACAGCTCATATTTGGTGTGATAACATTGGGGCAACCTATCTGTCTGCAAATCCAGTGTTCCATGCTAGAACAAAACACATAGAGGTTGAATATCACTTTGTGCGCGAAAGAGTGGCACAAAGACTTTTGGAAGTAAGGTTCATCTCAACTAATGATCAAGTTGCTGATGGATTCACAAAGGCTTTGTGTAGTCGTAAGCTAGAAATGTTTAAATACAATCTCAACTTATGTAAGTTATGATTGAAGGGGGATGTTAGATATAATTGGCATACATGTATCTAAAGATAGAAGGATAAGATTAGGAATGAATGTTAGATATAATTGGCATTAATGTATCTAAAGATAGAAGGATAAGATTAGGAAGGCTGAAGATAGGAATGCATCCCCTGATCTCTCGTAACTACCATGTAATCTTAAGCCGCTTTTTGCCGGCTATATTAACAAAGGTATGCGGCCTCGTGAGAGGTGAGAACGCTTCACCAAAATTCACATCATCTTCTACGCAGACATCGATCCGTGCAGTCAATTTCTGCCAAAAATGTTTACTGTTAATTATCATACAGAGTGAAGCAACCGGCAAAATGCACGGATTGAAAATCTTGGTTTTGAACTTACTTAAGGATTCAGTGCCAAAGATTGTGAAAGTATTGAAGAAATACAGACATCGAGAGTGACATCGTATTTATCGACAAGTCTACTTGTTTCCTTTGTCACTTGGTTCATCACACTTGCACATACATAGCAAAGCATTCCTCTGTAATACTCACTGACATATCTTGAATAATTGCATGCAGAGGTGAAGAGATTTTTAGTTGAATCAGAAATCAGTCCATTAGACCATAAGTACTCTGCTCTTGAATGGAAGTCTGTGGAGAACTCAAGAACTGGATTTCCAACCCCTGAATAAACCTCTTAACTCCCTGCTCTTTTAGCAGGACTCCAAATCCTGAAGAGATGCCCTTATATTTTGCAGGATCAATCTGCATAACTGCAGTAAAACCATAAGGTTTAGTAAACCACATAGCATTGTATGATTTTTCTAAAAAATAAGGAGATTATCCAAAGTCTGGAACATTTGATTGAAGGAAGATATTCAGCATCTTTGCCATATAAAAAACTCTGAAAGAACAAAAGGAAAAAAAAAACCTCCAAAGTTTGGTCACAAGAATATCAGTACAAGACAAAATTGAAAGCAACCAACTATTTGAAATTATAATTGTCAAACAACCATAAGTACAAATTAAGGAGACATGACAAGAATAAATTGAGAATATACAGAACAATAAAAAATAAGATCCAATTCAGCTGCCAAGGGATGCATATAGCTATGATCCATGAAAGAATGGCTAGAAATAAGGACATTGTTCAAAAGAGATGGGGAACAATACAAATTTATATGCCAACCTTTGCTCTCCAATCCATGATATAATCTCCCTTTAAAAGGTTTTCGCACAACTACAGCTAATACAAAGAGAGAGAATTGGCAGTAATACTCATTCAACATGACAAGGAATCGGTTGAAATGATAAAGAACCAATAAATTCACAAGAATGAAAGAAAACCAGGGCAACCAACAGCTGATAATATCAGAAATATATACAAAAGAAACAGACCTCCATAAGATAAAAACCAGTAAAAAAATAAGAAGTAATGACTAGAACTCGAAACAACCAATAATATTCTTCAAATAAGCAAACATTCCTTCAAAATTTCAGATCAAGGCCTATGCTTTAAGGAAAAACAAAATATCAGTCAAAACCATTAAACAAATACAAAGAAACCTCAAATCAAAGAAGAAACTAGATCTATAGCAAGAATCCTTCATCTCTTTCAGCAAAATAGATCCAGCACACATATCATTCGATCAAAAGCAAGAATAGGCAACTCAGATGACCAAGATCAAAGAATATGATCGGTAAATACTACCATAAACCATTAAAAATCAAGAGCCCACAAATTGTTCAAAAAATCAGGTCCAAAACAGAACAAAATCTATCATCAAATCAACAAATAACCAACTCTAGCAACAAATCAGCAAGTCAAAACCAAATGGAGAATATCAGCTGAGAATATCAGCCGCATAGAATTTCGGTGGATATAGCTCGATCTTCCCAAAGGGTGGTTCACTGGGAACCCTAGCAAACACCGACGGTGCAGGCGATTGATTCAGCTGAGGAGAAGGGGCGGAGAAGGGGAGGAGGCGGTCTAGTCCTGGGGTTTGCCTGAGAAAATTGTGCAATTGACCTCACTCTATCAAAATTTCATATAACTGCATAATTGAACAAAACCATCAAATTTTAAAACTTGAACACTAAATAAATATGATTCATGAAAGGAATACATTCAAATCATAAAATAGAATCCAGTAAAAAAACTAAATTCCAAGGTTGAAACTTGAAAACCAAACAAAAAGATAAAATAAAGACAATACTATTGATAAATAAATAGAATCAGTGAGAACAATGGTTTCATGGCATCGAATGGGGTCTAAAAGTGTAACAAGCTGTTAAAACATCAAAGCATACAACAAAAGAAGAATGATGCAATTGTACGTGCAGGTTCCTCCACATCAAAGCAACATAAGAAATTGATCTCACTGAATCAGTGGTAAAAGAGAGGTACCTTTTCAAAGAAATCCTCCATTCCATAATCTGGTTTATTTATTAGAATATGAGTTCCTAGTTCAATGCTCCTTTCTCTTGGACTCTGCTCATCCATACTCATCACAAAAGAATCCTATACAAACATAGTGGATCAAAATGATTATTTCTCTTAATCTTTGTATAAGGAATATATCATGAAATATTTTGAATAAGATATCTTCAAACAAACATCAATATCAATATTAGTGAACAGAATAACAAAATAGAAGATGGGAAAACAGGACTAGTACCGTGAGAAGGTTGTTCATCTTGCTTGAATGCCAAAAGAGAAGGAAAGAGAGAGAGAGAGAGAGAGACATAGAGATGAAGTTGAATGATTGAAGTCCAGTTCGATTGACATGGCTCAGGTGATAAAAATCATGGGAGTATTGCATTTTCATAGGCATTTACATGTTAATAAATGTTGGTACCCCTCAAACCAAACCGGATGCTTGCTGGCTGCAAAGATAAGGGATCTATTGCCCCTCCCATTGCCCTGCCAGTCCACCCATTAATTCAAGGTCATACCATGGAATATGCCTCAATGCATTGTCATAGAATTCTTGCAATCATCATTGCCATGTACTAGAAATCATAGAGTTCTTGCAGTTATCATCTATCCTTGCAAGAAAAGAGAAAACAAGAAATCATATCAAATGCAAGTTAGGCAAAAAATATACATTGGCTAACTACAAATCAGTCTACCCAAATAAGTTACAGAATATAATGCATTTTTTAATACAATACAAAACTATAAACTAAATTCATAACATTTTCATTGTCTTCTTCTTCTTCTTCTTCTTCTTCTTCTTCGTCTTCTTCTTTGTCTTCGTCTTCTTCTTCTGTTTCATTTTTTATTTCTTCCATCACAGTTATTAGAATTGGTTGACGACTTTGAGATGTTAGGTCCACAACATCAGATAGGTTAACAAAGAGATCAATACCATTGAAATTATCATGTAATGATGGAAGAACATCAAATGTAGTAACATTATGTCTAACTTCAACTTCATCTATTTGGTAGGGTGGGATGTCAATTTCTTGCCATTGTGCCTCAATTATTCTTCTTGCTTTTGTTTTGCATACAACCATCCAATCAACTTTATCTCGCTTCAAATTCAGATATTCTTAATAATACACTTGAATCACCTGTTGTGCTAAAATAAAGGTATAATACCTGAATTGGTCTCTCTAGTTAGGTCACTCTGTCCTTTTAGTTTCTCTACCCAGAAATGCTCCCAACTAGTCCCTCTACTCTTGAAAATGAGTCAAATTAATATTTTTAAAGTTGGAAAATGAACCCAACTAGTACTTGTATTGGAGGAGCTAGTGTGATAGATCACCCGAACGCACGCCCAGCTGGTGGAACTCCTGCACAATTGAACACAACACAAGGCTCCCAACTAGTTAGAAATGTTAGGTCACTCTACCCTTTTAGTTTCTCTACTCAGAAATGCTCCCAACTAGTCCCTCTACTCTTGAAAATGAGCTAAATTAATATTTTTAAGTTGGAAAATGACCCAACTAGTACTTGTATTGGAGGAGCTAGTGTGATAGATCACCCGAACACACGCCCAGCTGGTGGAACTCCTGCACAATTGAACAAAACACAAGGCACCAGACAAGAGCCCTAGCAGTGGCTCGTCATTTCATTAGCAGCAAGAAGTTACAAAATGAGGTATTAGGCTCATGACATTCCTCTGAGACCTTCCTCTTCAACCAAAACAACAACAGAGACCCTTATATTAAACTGCAACACAGCATAGATACTAACCTGACCACCATCGAGTGCTATTGTAGACGCCGTTCCAAGGAAGCCAGTGCCTTCCTCCGTGTCTAGAGAACAAGAAAGTGAGAAGAGAACTGCCAAACTCCTAGCTTAGTGCCAGGCAAAGTCCCATCAAAGCATAACATGCCCCTGCCTCTCCTTCCCCTTCCTTTTTGTAGCTGTCAAGCCTTACCCCATAATGAAGTCCACAAATGCACCATTGACCTTCCTATGCCTAGTACCCACTTGCCTCCCTTTAGTTGCTTCCTCGTGATTGTTGCTTCTGATGACATCTGTCGCCCCCTGTCCTTCATATGTTGCTCCTCTCTTCTTCCATAGTGGTGTGTTTGTTGATTGGTCCACTATTTTTCTTACCACCTTATATAGAAATGTAACATTTCCCCACCCATCGAGAGCGATCTTGTCCCCAAGGTCTAAGTAAGGGTAATGCTGTTGTAATGAAAAAAGGTCCTCCCACGAATTGTCAGTGTTTGCTAATGACTCCCATTTAGCTAAGACTGGAGGAATCCATGCGGTGCCCCGCTTGATTTGGCGGAATTGTAGTAGCTGACTTGGTTGTAGGACTGGTCTTGTTTCATTTGTGAGGAGTGGGTATGGGGTGTGAGATTTTGAATGGTCCCCATGCCATCGCTTGAGCAAAGAGCAATGGAAGACGGGGTGGATCTTTGCCTCCGGAGGTAAGAGTAACTTGTAGGCAACCGATCCCAATCTCTGGATCACCTGGAAAGGTCCAAAGTAGCGCATGGCAAGCTTGTGGCTTCGTCGGAGGGCGAGTGTGTGTTGTTTATATGGCTGGAGCTTGACGAGAACCCAATCCCCCACTTCATAGGTAACGTCGGACTTCTTGGTATCAGCTAAATGCTTCATCTTGGTCTGGTCTTTCAATAGGTTGGACTTCAGCTGGCTGAGAACTTGGTCTCTTTGCTGCAGCAAGGATGCTACTGCTAGTGGGTTACGATCATTAGGTGAGTATGAAAGCAATTGTGGAGGGTCGCGACCATAGAGCACCTTGAAAGGTGTGAAGCTCGTACTCGTGTGTGTTGTTGTATTATACGAGAACTCGGCCCATGGCAACAGCTCCGCCCATAGTTTAGGATTCTCTGAGGAAAAACATCATAAATACTGTTCCAGATATTTGTTCATTGCTTCTGTCTGCCAGTCCAATTGTGGGTGATATGCTGAAGAAAGGGAGAGTGTAGTGCCCATGCGACGAAAGAGATGCTGCCAGAATCGACTTATAAATATCTTATCTCGATCGCTGATGATCGATTTAGGAATCCCATGGAGCTTGGCTACATGAAGGATGAAGGCATCCGCGGCGGTAGTAGTGGAGAAATCTTCCAACAGGGGTATAAAATATGCATATTTTGATAGGCGGTCAACCACTACAAAAATAACGGAGTACCCTTTGGATTTGGGTAAACTGATAATGAAATTCGTAGAGATGTCTTCCCAGACTTGGTGGAGAATCTTTAATGGTTGTAGCAAGCAGCCAGGAAGTGTGTGCGACTCTTTGGCTTGTTGACATGTGGGACAGCAACGCACGAAATCATTGACGGCCTTCCTCATATTAGGCCAATAGAATTGCTGGGCCAATCTGCTGTATGTGCAAATCGTGCCTGCGTGGCCACCTAAGTAGGAAGAGTGGTACTCTTGTAGTATCTGTTGACGTAAGCTTTCCTCATTAGGAATAATGAATTTGCCATGGCACCATAGTAAGCCATCTTTGTATGTATATTTGGGGTCCACTATTGCATTTGAGTGCATCTGTGCAAGCAACAGGCCGGTGAATGCGTCACTTGCTGCAGTGATCTGATTTGATCTAGAAGTGAGCATTGGGGGCTTGATATGGAGAAGGCAAAGCATCATGATAAAGCGTCGGCACCCACATTATCCTTGCCCGGCTTGTATTCGATACGAAAATCAAATCCAAGCAGCTTGTGGAGCCACTTTTGTTGTTCCTGGGTTTGAATAGCTTGTGTGGTAAGGTGGCGTAATGCTTGTTGGTCCGTGTGGGCAATGAACTGATGGCCGACGAGATAGTGTCGAAACTTTTGAATGGCATCAGTGAGAGCATACAGTTCTCGCACATACATGGACTATTTTTGCATTGCCGTTGACATCTTCTTGGAGTGATAAGCAATAGGGTGGTTTTGTTGACTTAGTATGGCACCAACCCCACACCCGGAAGCATCAGTTTCTAGAATAAAGGGTTGGGAGAAATCTGGTAAACGGAGAACTGGAGCTGTTGTGACTGCCATTTTAAGTGTCTGGAAGGCTTCTTCGGCTTGGTCATGCCAGCGAAAGCTATCTTTCTTGAGTAGGTATGTTAAAGGTCTGGCTATCTGTGCATAATGCTTAATGAACCAGCTAAAATATCCACTTAACCCCAGTAATTCCCTCACTTGTTTGGCATTGGTAGGCACCGGCCATTGCAGGATCGCGTCTACTTTGGTTTTATCCATTTGCACCCCTTGCCTGGACACTACGTGTCCTAAGTATTCCACTTCCGTTAGCCCAATTGTACATTTAGATAGTTTGGAAAATAGTTGGTGCTGGTGTAAGGTGCTAAGAACTACTTCGACATCCTTTAAATGCTGGTCCCACAATGTACTGTAGACAAGTATGTCGTCAAAAAAACAAGGATGAAATGACGAAGTGGGAACTGAAAAATCGAGTTCATGAGTACTTGGAATGTCGCCGGCGCGTTAGATAAACCAAAGGGCATCACCAGCCACTGGAAGTGACCGTGGGGTGTGCGAAAAGCCATTTTATATCTGTCCTCAGGTTGCAACAGTATCTGGTGATAACCGGCATGAAGGTCAAGCTTGGAGAAGTATGCACTGCCATGTAATTCGTCAAGTAGTTCATCAACAATCGGAATTAGGAATGCGTCCTTAATGGTGATCGCAATGAGGGCTCTGTAATCTATACAGAATAGCCATGTCAAGCCTTACCCCATAATGAAGTCCACAAATGCACCATTGACCTTCCTGTGCCTAGTACCCACTTGCCTCCGTTTAGTTGCTTCCTCGTGATTGTTGCTTCTGATGACATCTGTCGCCCCCTGCCCTTCATATGTTGCTCCTCTCTTCTTCCATAGTGGTGTGTTTGTTGACTGGTCCACTATTTTTCTTGCCGCCTTATATGGAAATGTAACAGCTAGTTGGGTCATTGTCAAGTGTAAAATGACATTGGGAGCATTTCTGAGTAGAGGGAGTAAAAGGACATAGTGACCTAAGTAGTGGGATCATTTAGAGTATTATACCTAAAATAAAGGGATCATACTTTGAGTAAAACCGCATTCTATTGATGTCGACCATACCATACTTGCGGTGAACCTTCTTTCTATGTATTGGATCGCTATAATACCTGAATTGATTCCTCTATTTTTCTCTCTTCCCTTTTGATCCCTCTACTCAGAAATGCTCTCCACTAGTCCCTCTACTCTTGAAAATACAGCCACTAATTGGGACTAAGTGGGAGCATTGTTTAGTAGAGGGATCAAAAAAGAAGAGAGAAAAATAGAGGGACCAATTCAAGTATTATACCTATTGGATCAAACCATCGACACTTGAAGAGGACAATAAATTTTGATGTGTTACTTGAAAACTCTAGCTGAATTATTTCTTCCAATAAGATATAAAAATCACTACTAGGGCTTTGGATGCATACATCACTATTCAAGTTGACTTATTTTCACTATGTCCAAGGGTGTGGAAGTTATAATCATTTATAAAGTAACATGACCAAGTTTTGACTTGACCAACTGGACCCCAAGTAAGAGTCAGCATTAATTGATCAGTAACTTGATTATCTAGGTTTTGAACCTAAAGTGATACTACCAAGACTAGTTAAAGTTAAGAATATCAATATATTAAGCGATTGAATAAGGAAGTATGCAATAAGAAAAAAATATCTATGAAACTCACATAACCAATAAACCATTCGGCAAAATGTAGATTTTCATTTTCAATGAGTGTGGCATCTAAGTGTTGAAGGTGTATGACAAACATCCTACAAAATAAGAAATGGTGTTAGTTATGATATTTAATTAACATGCATACTCATTTGAACTCACAAAATCACATATGATACTAAACATACTGGTAAATTGGTTGAGCTTCTTCACAATTTTGCAATATGTATGTATGTCCTACATTTAATTCTTCTTGAGACAGCCATCTTTCTACCATCCGGCCTTGGCCTTGACTTGGATGGTTGAAGATAGAGCAAAGTATAATGTTCTTATTGACACCCTCCTTATTTCTTCCAACTCTCATTCTCTTGTAAGGTGGAACATCTTTTTCAAAGAAATGGTTTGCATAGAATGACATCTCTTCAACAATGTAAGCTTCACATATTGAACCTTCCACATGAGCTTTTTTCTTCACTTTTTCTTTAGTTCACAAAGGAACCTAATATATATATATATATATAATTCGAATTAATCTATTAGCTTCAATAATTAAATTAATAACATAAAACACATACATAAATTCTAAAATAGATGAGTAAAATATTACCATTTGAAAGGATACATCCATCTATATTGAACAGGGTCTCCAATTATAGTCTAATATAGCAAGTGAATAAGTAGATGTTCCATGGAATTGAAGAAAAGCTGGAGAAATTTTTTTTTCCAAGTCAATAATTAAATTAATTGCTTTTAAATGTTTGAATAGGATAATATTTTAGTTTAATAGAACAAAAGTTTTTAGTACCTAATAGGTTATTTTGAAGTATTTATAAATAATAATTTTTTTTGATAAAGTTATGTTAAATTTAAATTTTAAAATTTTATTAATAATTTCTTACAGCATCCAAAAAAAATCTATACATAACCTTTGAGATTGGGTAGGAAAAATATAGTTTTTAATATTTTATTAAGAATATAATTTTACAACTATATATACTAATTTATAAAAGACTATATATGTTAATTTATATTTTATTCGACAACATTCACTAGACACTATGTGTTTGAATTTTTTTTATCCAAAATTGTCGACACAAATGATAAGATGTACAATTATGATGGATACTAAATTGTCACAATTGAAATTGCAATAGTGATTTCTATTCAAAATTATTAGATATCACAAATAATCCAAACTATAGCGTCAATTAACTTTTTTTAACATAAAAACCCCAATAACATGGTTAAAAAAATTTAATTTTTGTGATAATATTTATTAGACACTAAATGGTTGAATTTTTTGTGACAAAACTGTTGTAACAAAAAATATATATTGAATGATGAAGAACACTTTTGTCACAACAAATGGAAAATTATAGTGATGACAATATTTCTTGTCTCAATTGCACATCATTCTCATCAAAAAAATTTTGGCACCGAAACTTATATGCTTCTAGTGATGAACATTGAACACAAAAGAAATTTTGCCACTATTAATATATTAATAGTGATAATTTAAATGTGACATATACTAATTTGTCATAATTATCACTATAATAGTGACAAAAAAACATAATTTATCACAATTGATTTAAACAATAGTGTCTGTTAACTTTTTTAACACAAAAAACTAATATTAGTGGCAAAATAGCAATGTCACACAAAAAAATTGTCATTAAAAATTTTAACTCTTGTAGTGCAAGTAAGATCATCATTGGGAGAAGATGTTCTTTTCTTTTCTTTTTGTTTTTAAATTCAATGTGCAACTTAATTATAACATTGAGAAATCATGCAATCCTTTGACAGGTCTTTAATTTCCTGGGTTTTGCGTCTCCAAAAGCTTCTAAGAACTACAAATTCTCTTTGCAGGTAATCAGTCTTCTACCAAATTTATTGTACAATTTATGCTTGGATTGCTCTTGTTGTGTTGCTAGTTTCAATTCTCAAATCTCAACACTTTGATTGGTTTCTTATTAATGCCGGTGTAAGGACATGTTATTATTTGGTTTCCAAGTTTGAGGTCTGTTTACTATTATTATCTTGTATAGTTTCAAAATTAATTCTGCCTTGGAAGTTTATTGATTGAAGACATTAATTGTTGGTTTGTATCTTTCATTCAAATTATTTTGAAGTAAGTTGTGCTTTGTGTTCATATTGACTTTATATATAAAAATATGTATGTAAAATGTTGTTTGTATATTACTTTCAGTTACATTGCTAAGTATTACTTGCGAACTTTGTCTAACCATGAAAGCCTCAGTTTTGTTGATGTGCAAAATGGTTTTCAACAAGAGGCCCTCGAAACTTGAACTAACTATGTTTTTTGGTGATGATGTTGGCATCTTTGTTTTTTCCTCTATCCTTTTGTGTATCTGTGTGCGTATGCACGTACATGTGTGTGTGTGCAAGCGGGTGCACGTGTCCGCATGTGTGTGTGCGAGTGGAGAAAGAAGAAAACAAAGCCCAAAACAAGAGTTTTTAGATATGTTGTTGATAAAACCATGGAAGGGAAAGCTTTGGCATTTTAGAAAAGAGCTTTCTTTTGTGTTTGAAATATATGAAGCACTCTTATGGATTCGGTGTAATAGCAAGAACCTGGTCATCAAGCTAAGATGGACCGGGAGGATCAAAAGTCTAATATTGCAATGCTAGTGAAGCACTTGTAGAAAATGGGTCTATTGTTCCAATAGTTGTTGATAAGGTGATGTTTCTATTATAAGTTTGTACTATTCTTAATTGGTCATCCTGTATTGATCTTGAGGTTAAATTATTTTGCTTAGATTTTCATGATATATATTTATAATGTATATGTTATAATTTATTAATTTTCCCTTTTCTTGGTTTATGTGCAGGTGTTGGCAAAGGTGTTACTAGCTCAGCTTGTGAAAATGAAGGCTATGCCATTTTGAAAAAGAGTTTGTTTGTAATGTGTTAGAGATAAATGGAGTTTCCTTGAGGATTCAGAGTGATAGTGAGAACCGGATCATCATCATCCTCTTAAAAGATCCAACAACTTGATGATCAAAGTTATGATTTCACAATGCTGCTAAAAAAGCTTTAACTCTAATCTAGGGGGAGGGGGTTTAGTTATTGTTAACTCTAATAGGAGAAATATAATGGTTGTAGTTGTGACAGAATTTATGCTAACTTTGCATTTGAATCTGAGATGCATGCCACAGAAGTTGGACTCAAGGTTTCTGCTTATTGGAGAATAAATATAACTACTATTTTCACAAACTGTATCAAACTTAAGCAGATGTTGGAATATATCAAAGTGATTGCACTTGGAGACTTAATCAAAGACTAGTAGATTTGAAATAGAGATTTGAGTTGAACCATATCAATGAATGTTTTAACTAAAAAATTAGTAACTCAAGGAAAACATAGTCATTTGATTACTTTGTTCCATCAAAGATTAGATTTTCCTGTGTGGTTGATGAAGAGTATCAAACACTCTAGTTTTTATTGTTGATGTTTTTCTTTGCCTTCTCATTCTCAGTCATTTTTTTCTTCTTCTTCTTCTACCTTTTCTGTAATGTTTGTGTGAGGGGATTTTAAAAATGACAAGGTATATCTATTAATCACACCCTCATATGAAGAGTCATATAGGAAGTTATCTATGCCTTTTCATTAAAACACAACACTACAATAATGATAATTAAAACTCTAAAAGACACTAATATAATAAGCACCACTTGTAATATAATTAATGAGAGGTTGTTATTTATAATTTCAATAATTAATGAAAGGTTGTTTTGTTTTATTTGAAAAGATGTATCTCATTAATGAAGTGGTGTATCTCTTTAATGAACTGGTGGGTCTCTTTAAATGACAGTCATTATTGAAGTGATATTTCTCTTTACTAGACACCACTTCATTCCTATAAAAATGACCTCCTACATCATTCAAGCCAATTGAATTACAAACAAACTTTTCACAAATTCACTTGCTTTGTTCTTTGAGTGTACTAAAGATAGAAGTAAACTTTCACTTTGTAAAAGCCATTATTGTCTTTTCTTGAGTTTGGGAGTGCAAACCATACTCAAGGCTTTTCATTGTATCCTAAAGAAAATTCACCATTCAATCTTATTTGCATCCAAGGTTTGAAATTAGGTATAGGAGAATTAAGCCTAAAGGAAAGTGTTGCCTACGCCTTGAAGACTTGTGCACTATTTTTTTTCTTATTATTTCTTCTCTACATTTCAAAAAACCATCACCACCAATAGTTTGTTGTTTTATTTAATAAAATGTCTATATTGTAGCTCTTTTTCTGTTGCAAGCTTTGGCCCAGGAGCGAGCATGAAAGGTCGGCAAAGTGACTGGAGAACAAATGAGCCAATTTGTCCAAGTTCCAGGATTTCATATTGGGACAATTAGGATTAATATTAAAATAGTATTAATAGTAGTATTAGCAGTAATTAATGTAATTAAGGGGGCAAAGTCTGTTAGAGAGCATTGGAGAGAATGAATGAATGAATTGTAATGAGTATGAGGTGTTTGTTACATTTCATCACTATTATAGAGTTTGTTATTAAAGAATAACTGAAAGATTTAGCTCTATCTCTTTCCTTCACTCCTCTCCTTATCCTATTCCTTCGTCTTCTCCTCCCTCTCTTCTCCCTAACCTATGGATTTCTCTATGGGAGCCCCCACATTTTCTCACAAAAAAGGAAGCTCCAACAAATTTCTCAAGTTGAATTGAGATTTGAGAAAAAGAGAGGTTATGTTTGGCAAGGCACATCTTTGATCGAGTGAACAATAAAAAAAATCACCAATGGTCAGATAAGAGTGAAATTTGGAAGGATGAAAGATGATGTCATAATCATGATATTTGTTTGTTTTATGGTTGAAGTGCTCATTAGATAAGTGCAGACTAAGTAACTCTTCTCAAACAAAACTTCAGCTTAGGTAGTGTTTGGTGCCCTGGATATTCCAAGATAAGGATGGGATATCCAGGGCTACAACCCCATCTGGGTGTTTGGTTTTCGGAATGGGGCTGGATGGGGATGGCCCCCATCCCTGAAAATGGGATGAGTGGCATCCCACCAAATAGGTGGGACGCCGCTCATCCCGTGGTTTATCCCATCCTTCATCTCTCTCCCATCCATCTCCATCCCGCACTCCATCGTGATATACTCACCGACTCTCAAATCTCTCTTAGGCGGAGGCGGCAGTGAACAAGGGTTCTTCTCTCAGGGATCCAGTAGCAGCCTCATTGGTCTCGAACCATCTCGGCGGCGTGCAAAGCAGTTTTCGAGATCGGTCAGTGCGCTCGCGATGAAGCAGTTTTCCCGGAGATCGATGCAGCGCGCCCGTAACTACGGTTCTCTTAGGATCCAGCATAGTGCGACATGACCTCGTTGGTCTCTAACCATCTCGAGCTGGCGGCAGTGACAGGTTCTCTCGGGGATCCAGCACGGTGAACAAGTATTCTCCTCCTCCTTCTTCTTTTTTTTCATTTAAAAAAATAAAAAAAGAAAAAAAGAAAATCTCATCTTGTTTATTTTTAATTGGAAAATATTTTTATCTTTTCAACTAGTTTTGCCCAATTATCTAACTTTTTTTTTAATTGGATCTAATCCCAATCTCTTGTCCATTGCTTTGCATTCAAATTTTGGTTGATGTTGTGGATCATTATCAGTTTTCTAAATTAAAATTTGGATTTTTTTTGTTAGCAAAATCATCTTAACTAGAGTTGATATTGTCTTGATTATTGTATCCCTTAATAAACAATATAATAATAAAATAAATAAATAAAAATCTAAATTTCAGATCATGTAAACAGTCACTTTGGGCAGAGTGGGGTGGATTTTTGTCTTTAATACGTACACCTGCATATACATGAACAAAAATTTTCAGATATATTCAAACATAATTAAGAAGAAAGTAATTAAATTAAACTCAGAGTAGTGCTACTACCTTTGATGCTCAAGGCCTTCAATACTTTTCTCTTGCATCCTTCACAGCAGTTAACAAATACCTTTAATTGAACAATCTACTACAAAGTCAAGCACATATACATATAATTACAAAAGGGAATTAATTAAAGAGAAAGATGAGAGATGATACATACATATAAATAATATATTAAAATTTTCATGCTGACCTTCAAGTCATCTTCTTTGGCCATATTTGAAGAATTCATGGTAATGCTCTGGAAAGACAGAGTCCTTTGAGAAGAGAGAACTAAAGAGAGAAATTAGTATAGTATTGAGATGCTGATGAATTAGGCTTCAAATATTTTATGTCCAAGACCTCCGACATGTCTGTGTGTGTGTCTGTCCCCCTAACTTGGTATTAAATCTCTATCTGCCACTTTATGATCTTATCTCTCCCGGATTTGAAAGATGTCATGTTATTGGTTAAAGAGAAGTCCACGAACTCATATCAAATCCTCTTTCAGAAGACCATTAACATAGTTTATGGCTGCACATCTAGCTAAGTGGCACATCCCTTGCATGTGGCTCAACTCCAATTAAAATTTCTTATGTGTTTGAATTTGAGATGGCACTAAAATTTTCAGAACAAGGAAATTTAGTAATGAATATTTTCTAATGAAAAAAAACAGATAGATTGATGACAAGAAGATATATAGTACATACAAACCAAAACCTAAAATACTTCAGAACCAAGTTCTATGAACCCTATTAAATTATCCACGAATGCCTCGAATTTTGAAGCCGACACAAGGCATAACTCGTTTGGCCATATTAATTGTTTACTGATTCAGTGGTTGTAGGTGTAAGAACTCCTAGAATTAAATTCAAGATTCATTGCATGCTAAGTATACCAAGGATGATGCTGCCATTTAGGAAATAGTAGCAAACATCACCATTCCCAAGGTTAGCTTCTCTATTAAGGGTTAGTTGAGATTCTTATATAGAGAGGCTTGTGCTATAATTTCATCTAGAACTTCTACGCATCACAACAAAATCATTAGTAGACTGGAGGACAAAATCACAATTTATAAAACACACACACATGCATCACAACATAGACACATGTACTGACACTAGAATATTAAGGGTTTAAAACAAACCTGTGCCTCTGAGTCAAATAAATAAATAAATGCTTTCAAAAAATATGTGAAACTAATAACTTAGAAACCCTGCATATTAATACATTAGATATGTATAAGATTCTCTTATCTATAATAACTTAGTATGAATCAAATATATTAGAGTTTATGAGTTCTATGCTTCCTAGAATTAGTTTTCTGATTTTAATTATTATCACTAGTAATTGAATATTTTTCCCTTAAACCAATTTGCCAAAATGTAATGACCGTTGAAGGAATGGGAGTCATGTATGGGATTCATGAACATTTATTTTTCTTTCCACTTCAATTGTTGATTTTTTTTATTTGTCAATTAGGTGATTTTTCATGGAAAGGAATAAAAGAAAAACCACATGGAAATTACGAGAGGTCACAGCAATTGCAGCCACACTTATGGGAATTATAGTGACACATATAAGTAAGCGTAGATTATGCCGTGCACCCAATTCCCGTAGAGGTTTGGATAGAGAGAATTATCTTGACCGACTGTTAAATGGTGATGACACAACATGTATTAACATGGTTAGAATGAATATATTCACTTTCTTTAGCTTGTGCTCATTACTACGATCTCGTGGACTGCTCAAAGATTCAATAAATGTCAATGTGGAAGAACAATTGCTGATGTTCTTGCATATTGTTGGTCACAGCCAATGAAATAGAGTCATTGGACACAATTTTCTTAGGTCTAGCGAAACTATCAGCAGATATTTTAATCTTGTCCTACATGCCATTGGATAATTACAAAAAGATTTTATCAGACCTCCATCAAGTACTTTATCGACCTACATTACACAACATTCAAGATTCTTTCCATACTTTAATGTACATAATTGTATTTACATCTTTACCAAAAATATAGAACAATCATATTTTAAGAATGACCCAACAAACTTACATATTCTTAGGATTATATTGGGGCCCTTGATGACACACATATACATGTGAGTGTTCCAGTAGACATGGTTGCATCTTTTCATATTAGAAAGGTTTTCCAACACAAAATGTGCTCACCGTAGTAGACTTTGATCTTAACTTCATGTATGTGCTTGCTAGTTAGGAAGGGTTTGTACATGACTCGATGGTCTTGCGTGATGCTTTAGAAATACCCAATGGTCTTAAAGTGCCACAAGGTATATGTTGCTATTTATTTACTGATTAATATACAAAACATAAATTATTAATATAGTATATAGCATAATCCTATATCATTTTGTTGTTTAGGAAAATATTTCTTCGTCGACACATGATATGCTACAAGTCCTGGATTTATAGCACCTTTTAGAGGTGTTAGATATCACTTGAAGGAATTCGGGTCACGTATTCCTGAAAACCTAAAAGAGTTGTTTAACCATAGGCATTCATCAGCGCGGACTTTAGTTGAGCGTGCATTTGGGTCTTTGAAAAGTTAGTTTAAGATTCTCACATCTAGGCCCTTCTTTCCATATAGTACCTAAGTTGACCTAGTGATTGCATGTTGCATTCTTCACAACAATATTATTAGACAGGGTGGTGATAGATTGATACCCTCCCAGGAGGAATGTGAACAAGAGATAAGAGTTCATACTTCGAGGAGAGGGCAACGTGAAGATATTAGAGAGTGGTTGGACAAAAGGGATAAGATAATGCATGATATGTGGAACATTAGATAAACATATTTATGAAGGATATGCTATGTTATTTTTTTATGTTTATCTATATTTTTGTTTACCATACATTGTAGTTTGATGTCGAATTGCTTTTCTTTTCATATGTTGTGAATTCTTATGTTGTTGCTTGATGTTGAATAATTGATATAGTTGCTATGAATGAATTATTAAGACTAACAGGAACAAATGGAAGCTGGTAGTTATTCATCAAGCAGTAGGAAGAATGTAGGTAATATGCGATGGAGACCGAGTGAGAGCAAGTTTTTCTTGCAATTTATGGCAACACAAGTGGAAAATGGTCTGAAGTGTGATAAGACATTCAAACCACATGCAATTCATGTAGTCATACATGCTTTGAGAGAGAATTTTGATAAAGACTATACCGAGTCTAACATACATAACCATCTCTGAACATTAAAGCACAAATGGGCTATAATTAGAAGACTTCAAGAGATGAGTGGTGTGGGTTGGGACGAAGAAAATAAGAAAATAATTATGGGTGAAGAGGAATGCATGCCATATCTGATGGTATGCTTTTTATGTCTTATAATTTTGTTGTCAGCAGTTACACTTTGTTTATATTTCTCTAACATTAATGATAATTTTTTATTGTTTTGTTAACAAAGTCAGTCAAATGAAGAACCATATATAAATAAACGCATTGAAGACTATGATTTTCTTGAATTTGTTTGTGGCAATGATCATGCAACAGGGCGTTTTGCTCGAGATAGTATTGAGACACCTCCGAGTGATGATAGTGTACCAAACTTTTCGCAAGATAATTTTAATATTGGATTGACACCATAGGATCTTGGACATGGACAATTTAACAATAACTTCTGGTTTGAGACACCTTCACTAACACCAAATAGCTCACAAGTGCGTACCTCTCAAGAAGCACAAACAAGAAAGAAAGGTAAAAAAAGAAATGCTAGTGCTGATTCTGCCTTGACACAAACTGTAGGTTCAAAAATGGATAGACTTGCACTTGCAATTGAGGAGCATAACCCAGTCACTCTTACCACCAAGCTAAGTGAAGCAAGCATGAAGCTTACTGAAGTTGGTTACTCAACACGTGATGTGGCCAAAGTTTATTCATACTATGTAGATAGTGAGACCAGAACATTCAAATTCTTTAGCGCGCTAGATATTCTCTGCCAGTACATGGCAGAGAAACTTGTAGGACCACCAGGACAAAATTATTAGTTTGGGATGTGTTTTACTTGTGTTTTTTTTTCATATTATGCATGTGTTTTGCTTGAGGGTTGATCGCTTGTATTTTTTAGTTTTGAACCACGACACTATGTCTACAATGTTTTTTATAACTTGGTTGTAAACTTTTATAGCTTAACTTATGATGTTGGATTTGTTATTAATGTGTAATGCTATCAGGTTGGAACTCTATTTTGAGGTTTATTGAATTGTTGTAATGCTAATGTTTTCATTGTCTTAAGCCATAATCATTTTGTCATTAGGTACAATAATTAAGTTAAATTTTTGTTTCTTTACATTATGATTTTATTAATTACTACATTTTAAATGTTTATCTCAATATTTTAAACTAATTAAAATCAAGTTAAATACTAAATTGCTATGTTATTCATTAATAATCCTTTTAAAACTATTAAATTGCTATGCTATTCATTAATAATCCCTTTAAAAATATTTCATGCTAAATAAATAAAAATTCATCTATTAATATCCGTTATTTAAATCAAATACTTACCTAAAATATTTAAAAAATAAATTTCTTTAATCATCCATATTATTGAATTTAATTAAACAATTTGAAAATATTTTAAAAAAATATTAATTAAATAAAGGGGTAACTTCACCCCCTCATGGATAAGGTTATCATACCACTCCCATATCCACCTAACCAAACATTCAAAAATGGATATCTAAAACTTTACATATCCTTATCCCTCTAACCAAACACCAAACAATCTCAATCCTTATTATTAAATCCCTCAAACCAAACACTTAAACATAGATATTCCCATCCATGGATATTTCATGCATGGATATCCCCCATCCATGGAATAAAATATCCGACTATCCAAATACTACCTTAATGGATCGATCATTTGTTGGTTGATAGAGGATGTATGATTCTTGGTTTTCAACAATTGTGATCAGGATTAGAGCTCTAGATATTATTTTTTTTATAAAGTGGATAAACCACACATATCATTACACAAAAAGAGCTCTTGTGGGCCCCTGCTTTTGTCTCCATTCATTTGTAAAATCCATCTAAGCCTGGATTCCCTGCCAGAATTTTTGCAAACTTTGAAGCAATTATGAAGCCTTGTTTTTCATTAGCTTTTTGCAAATAGCAATCTTGAATTTCTCCTACTTGTATTCAGAAAAAAGAAAAATAAGAAGAATAAGAGAAAAGGAAGGATGAGATCCATTGTAGGTCAAGGTGAACATGTGAAGAAACCTCTTGTAGTGTGTATCCCTTGTCCAGCACTTGCTAAGATCATTCACTCCAGTGGCTTTCACATTACTTTCATCAACTCTAAATACAAGAACTTGATCTTTGGTCTTCAAAACAGTTGCCCAGACCTTCCTTGAATGATCATCAATGAAGGTCACAAAGTAATGTCCACCCCCAAGTATTTTGTCCTGCATAGAACAAACATCAGTATGCACCAAATCAAGAATATTTGATTTCCTGGATGGGGGATGAGAATGAAATGCCACTCTATGTGTTTTCCCTGCTAAGCAATCTACACATGTTTTGAGAGATGCCCCTTGCATGTTCGGTAGAAGATTCTTCTTGGAGAGAAGCAGTAGCCCTTTCTCACTGACATGCCCAAGTCTTCTATGCCATAGCTCAATGCTTGCATCTTTCTGAATTGCATTCAATTCTCCTATGTGTAACTTAGCTTGCATAACATAGAGTGTGTTTGCCTTATTCCCTCTAACAATCACTAGGGAACCTTTGGTGAGCTTGCACTTACTTTCACCAAACCAACTGACAAACCCATCATCATCAAGTCTGCCTGTAGATATCAAATTTAGACGAATGTCTGGAACATGCCTAACACCCTTGAGTACTAGCTTGAGCCCTTGATTGGTCTCCAAGCAAATGTCTCCAATACCCACTATCTTTGATGCACCACTAGAGTAGGTAGAAAAGAAGTTACCATGGGGAGTGACATGAAATGAAGCTCCTGAATCAAACACCCAGTCACTCTCTTGGCTCACAAGATTAATACAATCATCATCACAAATGACACTGATGTCACCATCTGTGGCTACTATATTAGTCTCCTTCTCCTCTTTACTCCCACCACTCTGCTCTCTTTTGAGGAGCCTGCACTCCCTCTTCATGTGGCCCATCTTGTTACAATGAAAGCACTTAATGTTTTTCCTGTTCTTTGATCTGCCTCTGGATGTGTCTTTCTTGCCAAAACCTTGAGGATGTCTGCTCTTGCTTCTACCACGGCCTTCTGGCTTTTCTGAAACAAGAACACCTGAGGAAGTTTCACCTTTTTCTTTCCTCCTAGCCTCTTCACTCATTAGGCTCTCCTTAACCATTTCCATTGTTAGCTTTCCACCTGGTGCTGAAGTGCTCAGAGATACCACTAAAGTTTCCCAACTATCTGGCAAGGAACTTAGGAGTAGCAATGCTTGCAACTCATCTTCAAGAGTCATCTTCATAGATGTCAATTGGTTCACTAAGCCCTGGAAGTCACTAGTATGCTCTGTCATACTCCTTCCATCTATGTACTTCAAATTTACTAGCCTTCGAATGATTGAGGCCTTGTTCCTGGAGGTGCTCTTCTTATACATGCCTTCTAACTTTTTCCAAAGTTCATCGGCCTTCACTTCTTCGGAAATGTGATGAAAAATATTTACATCCACCCATTGTCTAATTGTTGCAGAAGCTTTTAGATGTAAAATTTCCCATTCATCATCACTCACCTTCTCCGGTTTTTCTTTGCCCATCACCGGCATGTACAAGTCTTTTACAATTAGCAAGTCTTGCATCTTGCGCTTCCAAATCGAATAATTCGATTGAGTTAACTTTATCATCCCACATGAAGCTTGTTCGGCCATCTCAATTCACAACAAATAATCCCTAACCAACCTAAACTCTCTGATACCACTTGTTGGGGGTTTGACCTTAAATGCAACAGTGAAAAACTGCGGAATTCACTGTAGAAATATATACTGTAGCACTGTTACTGTTCACATGCGACCGGTATGCGGGCGCACGGTTGCCCGTAAGGTTTTCTGCCTATTGGTACTGCAGCAATTTACTGTAGCACGAACGCTGTAGAACCGTTACTGTAGCAAAACATTGTTCACTTACGGGGTTCATGCGCCCGCATACACCCCGTGAAGCTCACTGGCGATCTTGTGCGGCTCGTATGCAGCCCGCATAAGCTGCAAAAAACCTTCAATGTTCCTCCCAAGGGTTCTACAAGGCTTCAAAGCTTCAAAACAACTCATAAAAAACTATCAAACCCCTCATTCATGTTAGAATGAGATGATCAAACAAACAAAGATTCAAGACAACGATTTTTAGCGTGGAAACCCTACAAATCGAGGGAAAAACCACGGGACTCCTTAGAGCCTCTTAAACATGTATCCACTAGGTCAATAAAGGATTACAATGGATCTTCTCTAGCTAACTAGAGGTTTACAAGCACAAGGACAAAGGCATTCATGAGAGAAGAGTTCTCATTGACAAACATCATCATCATCATCAAGATGGCTAACAAACAACAAGTAGGGAGAAATAGAAGGATCAAACCTAATCAATAGGTAGTGCTTCTTGCAAGGAGTCTTCTCCCGGAGTTTGAGTGAGATCCGGCGAGGTTTGGCCGTCCGATCTCCTTGCCCTAGCCTTCTCTCCTTCTTCTCCCTCTTTTCCTTCCCTCTCTCACTTCTTTTGGATAATCACACTTAATCACAAGCATAACCTTTTCTCATTATCAAGGAATGAGAAAAATTTCACCTTGTAAAGTTACCTCTTTGCCCTCCATCTTCTCCACTATTGACCTAGCTTCATTCATCATGGGCATGCAGCCCAATTATTCATCCAACCCAACAAATGGGCTGGACCCCAACATCAGTGCCTGTGGCTTCATGTGTTATCTTTACTATCACCATCTCATTGCCAAGTTCTTGGCTCCTCTCTAATGACTTTTTGTGTAGGTAGACATTTCGCTCAAGCATAGGAACCCTCCTTAAGGATTATATCATGTTTGCTCATTATTTTCGTATTTAGCAAACTTAGGTTGTTTCTTTTGAAGACATGTTTGGTTGCATGTTGGGTGATTCAATGGTTTTGTTATTCTAAGACCTTTTGTGGAAGGTTAAGATGTGGTGTTCGGATGGGATTCAAGGGTTTTGGTTGGTAGCAAGTAAGTAATCCACTTAAACTCTATCATTTTTTAAGTTTCATAATTTCTTGTAAACTATGCACAATTTTTCAATTATTATCAGGTTATTCTCTATTTACTCAATTTTTGGAGAAAATAATAATTCTCTTATTTAATCATTTATTTTTAATTACCTTTGTTATTTTCTTTAATTATTGAGTAAATTATTTGCAAGTGTCATTTAAGAATATTTATTTACTATATTATTTATTTAATTAATTAAATTTTAATTGTGATTGTATATCCGGTTAACATGGATTTATCAGCATTAAACTTTGTTTTTTTTATTTTTATTTTTTATATTAAATTGTTTATCTTTTTAATATTCAGTTACCCTTAATCTATCTCAATTACTATTGTTATCCACCACTTTATTGGGACACACTATATTCCTACATGAGTTGCTTTTAAAATTCGTATCTGATTATTTTGAATATATATATATATATATATGAATTCTGCCTTAGAAATTGTTTGAATGGATCATAGTCTTTCCTCGATTATACATCTATCGCAATTATGAGGATGGCATTTGGGAAATAAATTAGATCATTTGGTTGCTTAGAGCCAATATTTCCAGGTTTAGTGGGCTAGATTTCTGTAGATTTGAGACTATGACATTGAATGCTTCATGCATGAAATTGCCAATGAATTTATAATGAGTTGAATGGAAATTGTGGCCTAAATTTGAAGGTCAAAGAGGCAGAATTTGTAGAAGATTAAAATTAAAACGTTGTAATGAATTGTTTGATCTATTTACCTCCCAAGCTTCAAGTTTATTGGAATGGTAGATTAGGAGTTATGATCTATTAAAAAGACTTGTGCAGGATGATGTCTCTATGCGAAATGTTCAGGTGTAGCATGATTCTTCTTACTCTTGGAGACTAAATTTGGGGAACTATTAAGCAAGGAAAATGTTCAGGATTGTCCTAAGTTATGTTATTCCAAATATTCCTACATTTGAGAGTATGTCCTTAGTGTTATGTATCATGATGTGAGGCATGTTTAGAAGTGTTATTACATGGAGAAGTGTGAGATGTAAATTTACAGAGTGAATTGTGTAGAGTCTAATACCTTGAGAAATCTGAATATGTTGAAGCTCTGTGCGTCTAGTGTCATTAAAAGAAAAGTTTAGGTGAGTTTTAAAGGTGCAGAAATGATATTTGAGGAAAAATCTATCGGGGTTTTAAGAAGTTGCTTAATTATTTAAACATTAAGATGAGGCTATTGCAATCATATTGTCCTAGTGGCGATTGAAATCTTGAGTGAGATCTTGAAATTATGAATTTATGCTCATTTGAATATTTGACAAAAATTTGTGAATACTCTGTTCTTCGGCTACGAGTTTTGTTTGAATGATTTAATGTATTATTTGCTTAATTATTTATATAATTTAATTTTTGTTTATCTATTTATTTTTCCTAAAGTGGGATCTCATATTTTATTAGTATTTCTGAATATTTGTGAACTTGAGAAATTTGAGAAATTCTGAACTCGTACTCTGCAAATATTTTGTATCTGAATGTTTTGGTCTCCAAATGAGCAATATGCAACCCTGTCGCTGGGGGGTGGGGTGTTAAACCCACACTGACCTTGTCGACAAGAAATTTTGAAAAAATGAGATTGCAGTTTCACACAATGTCCGTTTGGTGAAATAATTAATAGTCATATGATATTTCAGTCTCGGGTCACCAACGGTAAATAAATGACCTCTGTTATTCTGGCTCGGGTCATCGAAGGTAAACAAATAACCTCTGGCATATATGGTGAATTTGGAGACATACTCTTAAATATGTTACATTCTGCTTTGCCCTTTTGATTTTGGATTTTCTTCAATTACACTTTGTGTTATTGATTCCTATGTATATTTCAGATGGAAACTTTTTGTCCAGCCTTGAATTTTCTATATTTCTGAGATCATATTTCTGGATTTTGAATTTTGGTGAATGACATATTTGGATATATTCTTTTATTAGAATATTATACTCTGTATTTTATTTAAATTATGATTTTGGAAAGTTATGTTATTTTGGAAATCCAGTATATTCTTGAACCACACTTTTGAATTTTCTGGTTTAGTCTAATTGGAAAATAATTATGTTTTGGAGACCTATGCTCATTTCTGGAGAATTATTATATTTTTGATTTGCAGTTTTAAAATATGGTATTCTTTTGATTGCAGTATTCATGAATATAGGTATTACTTGAGTATTATATCTCTGGTGAATTATTTATTTTGTACTTGTTTAAACTCTGTTTAAACTTTGAATTATTCTCGTTATTCGAAGTTAAGATTTATAAATCATATTAAGTAAATATTCAATTTATGGATTACTTACTAGGCTAGTGAGCTCATGGATTTGTTTTAAATCTTTTCATATTAAGGGTGATAGACCGGTGTGGCCTTTGAAAGGCTGTTTGTAGCCGTTGTCTTGTCCATTGTAAAATTTGAGTTCCTGCCATTGTCTGCTCATGTATCCCTGTATTTGGTATTTTGGACTTCTTGTACTCCCCACATTGTATACTCAATAGAGTCTGTAATCCTTTAACTTAGTTGGTTTGTTTTAGTTTATCTACTCTGTATCAGGTTTTGAGGCCTTACAGGCCTATAAAGTTCACACCCTGTGGGTCTGCGGCTGTTTGTCCACGCGCTGAGTCAGGAAAGCTAAGTTCTGGGAGAGATATCTCTATATATTAGTTTAATAATTTTTAAAAATATTTTTTCTCTTGTAGTTTTATTTTTTATTTTTTATTTCCCGTTGTTCATACTAAGACGGTTATGTGCCTATTGCAAAATCTAGTAGAGCTTTTATGGGATCGGGTCTAATATAGTGAAGTTTTTTGGATGGACTTCGAAGTCCTCATGGTTTTACCTTTGAATTTGGAGGGGTCCTCATGTAAACATCTTGTCTCCTGTAGTTGTACTCTTTTTGATTCGTTAGTTGAATTTTTGTCTTGTCTTGTTACTTGCAAGCTGATTATTGTCTGTTTACATGTTTAAGTAAATGAGTGTTACATCCAATGATGATCTTATTTTGAACCCTCCCCAACATTCATTGGGAACTACCTAGTATACTCTAGCCAGTGATACATCTCTAACTCAAAATAAAAATAAAAAAATAAAATAAAATAAAAGTTCATGGACTATTTTTAAATAGGGTATTTGTACAAATAACTATTTTACCAAGCAGTACATTCTCTTCATCATTTCCTAGGACAAGTTTAAAGAATTGCAAAACAAACACACATAAATTTGTAGGTCGTCAGGATATCCTACACAAATAATCTATACCTTACTCATAAATCTGTAGAGTATACACAAGAAGATGTTATATTACATAGGAACTGAGAACAATACACACTAAGCCTAAATAACAAACACAAAAGCATGACTCATTACACACACTTACCAAGCATTTTACACAAATAGAAAACAATCAAACTTACTTCTCCACATTGCCTATCACTTTGTAAAACCAGATGATGAGGGCTATGGCGCATTGATAAGTGCTTAAGAGTGCATATTTTATATGTCATTTATACTACATTTAGCATGGAATTTGGCATGTTTAGCACCAAAATAGTATATAATTCCATTCTTTTGTTCACCATGAGCTTTTATTCTATCTTAGGACCAAAGAAATGAATATGGAGGTGTTTCAAAGCAAAAAATATCAACTTGCTAAACCAGAGCATCACCACTGCTCACAGCGGCCGTGGCCACATCTCAATATGGTCGTCCCATTTTTTTATCATGATCAGTATCAAGCCATGCCAGTGTGGAATCACAAAGAACAACAAAGAAGTTATAACGGCCTCTACAATGGTCGTTGTGAATCATCACGACCGTGACCAATCCACACAACGCCTAGATAGACCGTACCAGGATGCGACTTGGAGCCCAACCAAACCTACTCACCATGACCTCCACAACGGGCATGCTGAGGCAATGGCGGACCTGATACTTTAAATACACTAGGGTTTACTGTTTAAGATGATGTTCTTTGCTAAATTTTGGAGAGCGGCTGGATTTCTGGAGACTTGTGTGAGTGGAGACGAGTTTCATCACCATTTCAGCAGATTTTGGTGAGTTTTCCAAGGTGATTCAACGTGCATCAATAGTGGAGGGCATGCAAACATATTAGGAGCCGTCTTGATGATCTTGAGATTCTCTCAACCTCAACCATAGAAGATTTGTTAGAGGGAGTTAGTTTAAAAATTATTTATACTTTGTTCTTGTGGATTTATCATTATTTAGATCTTTATGTATGATCCATAGGACCTTAATTCGAGGGAAATTGTATGTCTACGTACCTTGATTATTGATTGTGAACCTTTATTGACAATTTAATTGATCTTTCTAGTTATTTGTGATTCATTGCATGTTTGCTGTTGATTATTTTGTTGATGCGTGAGGAAGGGATTTTCACACATTAGAACATACATGTTTTATTATTTCTATGCATGCGCTAAGAGATTAGGTATTGTGAGATTTCTGAATTAGGGTTTGGATACAGCCCTTTTAGAGGAATTCTTGTTCTTAAGGTGAACATAGGAGGTTGGGATTGGAAGAAATTCCATCTTAAGTTCATAGTGTTTCAAACCTAGTTGCTAAGAGATTGAGAACAGTTGGCCTCTGAATTCCCCCCGGTCCAATACTGGAATATAATTGTCATAATTCAACGTATATCATAAGTAATTGTTAATTAAATTTCCATACAACTTGTGCTTAATGATCCTCAAATGTATCTTGTTAATTAATTTGTATAAGTAAACTTAAGAAATACGGTAGATGTTTAGGCCATTGATTAAGTGAAAAAGAAATAATAGGAGCCTCTTGCCATTCCCTAAGGAATACAACCCTCATGCTCACCCATGAGGTATTAGTTAATGACCCATGCACTTGCGGTATTCACAAACATAACCTTACCTACACACACAGACACACACCCATCTTCTGTCACGCACCCTTTCAAGTAGCTTGCCATGGTGTACTTTTTTTTCACCAAAGCTGGACACGGGCGGCCGTCAATGGTAAATTGGCCATTAACCACCTGTAAATGGCATGCACCCAGGCATATCACCCAAGCGAGGCCAGATCATCAGCATACCTTGTTGTGAATGCTAGCATATTGAGTGATGTATTGGGGAAAAAGATGGTCCTCATGAAGTAGATGATGAGGAGCTTCACAAATATCTCCTCCTTACCATCTTTGCTGCACACAAATTTGAATAGGTTTACCTTGATCGCATCACGATGCCAGTTATGCATTTATTTAGGAATTTTTGTTCAAACACGGATTGGTTTCTCTTGTGCTTGAAGGATACAATGTATCCATCGCATTGGAGATCTAAAATGAGAGCTACACCTTCTAACAACATGCATTCCCCTATCCTAAACCTTTGGGTGCAATTATCGTGCATAAACCCATAGTAGAGTGTCAAGAACCCCTCTCTCTTGCATGACGGGTGTGACATCCATCATATGAGCAAAAAGCATTCCATGGAGGATCTCCCAATAGCACATGTTCATCTCCTTCTTCAACTCCGTGAGAATTTCCACAACCGGGGCTAGGTAACGCCTTGCATTCACTAGCGTGGTTGCCATCCACTGTTGTTATTAAAAATAACACAGAGTCAGTCATTAGTGGAATGATCAAAAACTTATTATACACAAAAACAAACAAACAAACAAACAAACAAACAAACAAACAAACAAACAAACAACACACAAAATGATAAACAATAATGACAAAGTTTACCAAATATATAATAGAGAATTTCAAAATTTATATAAAAACACTTAATACTATACAGGAAATAAACAACCACAGTACATAGACTAAAACTAGCAAACATTCAAATATGAGACACCATTCAAGCAACAAAGAATTGCTTCCCAGGCATGCCTTCTCACCTTTCAACTAGGTTCTTCCTTGAAAGGATGTCACCGATAAACCTAGCTCAGAATACTTTGAACAAGAAACTGATTCCACGGACAACTCAAAAGTGGACTTTTAAGAGAAAGATGACTGTGGGAAAGAGTATCTCCACCGGCTCCAACACAATAAGAAGAAGGTGAAGTGGTGCTGCGTCAGCGAAATAGGGTTTTCTCTCTCAAATCCCAAGCTTGGGGCCGCCAACCGTCGAACCGCCTGTGAGCGGTTCTAACTGATGCTTTAGGTGTGTAAATTTATATGTAAATATGCAAGTATGTAAATAATAATATCAAAATATGTCCATGAATACAATAAGTGTGAGGGCCATCAAGTAATATCTCGTGGGTGAGCACGAGGGTCGTATTTCCCCAGGAACGGCGAAAGACTCTTATTACTTCTTCTTTACTTAATCAATAAACAAAACATTTATATTCTTCTTTAGTTTACTTCTACAATTTATTACATAATACAATTGGAGAATTCTTAAGCATACCTGGAAAGAGTTGATAGGTTGTATGACAAGTATATTAATTATTACGTATGATAGGCATTGAGTTTGACAATCGTGTTCTAAAATTGGACTAGGGAATTTAAAGGCCTACTAGTCCCAATCTCTTGGTAACTATTTCTAAATCACTAGAAACTTAAGGTGGAATCTCTTCCTACCCTAGCCTCTTGTATTTTCCTTAAGTATGAGAACTCCTCTAGAAGGGACAAATCAAACCCTAAGCCTAATTAAGGGGCAATTGATCCTTAATCCAGAAACATAGCTATGCTTAATTTTTTACCGCATGCATAGATTTATCATGGCATGTGTGTTCTTAAAATAGGAGCATATCTTCCTCATCCACATTAAGAAGAATATAATCAAGAAACATGCAATAAATCACATAAGCTAGAAAGATTTATTAAATTAAACAATCAAGATTCATAAATAATAATCGAGAGACCTAGACATACAATTCCCCTCGAATTGGGTTCTTATGGATCCTAAAATAAAGCATTAAAGCAAGAGAAAGCCATAAGACCAAAAGACAAATATGCGTTTAAAGAATTCTTAGCCTAACTCCCTCCAATAGGTCTCAGAGGGTTGGAGTAAGAGGATCCCAAGATTGACAAAACGACAATGAATCTCTTCACGCGCCCTCCTCTAAGGATGATTGTTGAACTACCCTTGAGAAAAATAGCTGAATCAGCTGAAAATATGCTTGAAAGTCGCCTCTAGCTACTCGGATCTCTAGAACTCCAGCAGCCCTTCCATATTCAGCAAAATAAATTTCCCGAATTTAGAGAAAACTATGGTATTTATAGAACTGAGTCCGCCACGATCTCACCACGAGTGTTGTGATGCTCGTGGTGAGTAAATTATTGCTTGGGCTAAAACTTCGTGTCCTAACATGGGTCTCTGGGCATTGTGTGGCTAGATCACGATCGTGATGGGTTTTGACAACGGCTATTGTGACGTTGTTGTGCCTTCAGTGTTGCTTCCAGCGGTTCCATACTGCCATGGCTTGATAAAGGTAGCGGTGAGTGTAGACAACGTTAGTGGTCATATGTCACCACGGGCATTGTAAGCCGTGGTGAAACTCTGATTCAGCAATTTAGCCTATTTTACTTCAAAACGCCCTTGAATTCTCTTCTTTTTTCCCCTAAAACAGAAATAAAGGCCGTGGTGAATAAAAGAATGAAATTTCGTACTAATTAGGTGATAGACATGTCAAATTCCATGTCGAATGTAGTGTAAATGATATAGAAAATATGAACTTTCTAGCACTTATCATGTTCCCGAGGAAAGAAAGGTTGTTTACATAATTTTCTTTATATTTGAATGTGGGATAAGAATCAAGAGTAGACTGGTAATTTCATAGGCCACTTAACAGCATATTCTCCTCCGTTATTGGCGTCATGGCTAAAAAAAATGGGTTAAAAAAGAGGGATTTTTATGCAATACCCAAATTGAGAGGGATTTATTGGAGATAAGCAATCTCGGGATGGGTTAATAGTTACTTCCCTACTATTATTATTATTATTATTATTATTATTATTATAGAGATGTTGAAATATGATCAATCATTGATCATGTTTGATTACAACATGAGAATTTAATTGAATGTTTATTTAGATGCGATGGTGGTCAATTATTTGGTAATAAAAATATAACCAATGTATGTCTTAATAATGCACATTATGTAGTATTGATTCAAACATCATTGGTTATGAAATTTTAAAAATAAATGAAATACAATTTTGTTTATATCTGCTTCTCAAAAGGCACAGAATTGAGTTTTACAAAATATTCTGTTACTATAAATTATATTTAATTAGAAAACATTCAAAAGGGATATATAATGCTACATGTCTTTTCTGCTCTGTCAAAACAAAAAAATCCACGGAAAAATGAAAGCTAATCCCTCCGGTTTGATTTGTTGTGAATGATTGACTAACTTAATGAAAATAAAAATCACCAATTTGGTGCAAATCTCAACTTTATTAGTATTTTTATGTTCCTTTTAAATGCTGAAACAATATTAAACAGGTAAATCAGTTTTATAGAAAAATTTTTATCCATAGAAAAAGAATCCCTCACGCAGCCAATCTTGCATTTAAAAAGGTAAATATGTATTCTTTGCTGTTGATACAATGATACATTACCTAACGCACTAATCAATATTATATGATATTATATTATATTGAGGGTGGTTGTTGCTTAAATATTAAATGGTTTTGCACTACTCCATCTTCTTCAATTTTCTCAGGGCATTGGTATTGTGATTTGTTAGTCTTTTCAAAAGAAAAACTCAGCAACATGTTGGATCTGGGTGAAGCTATGTCTTGCACCTTGCTGTTCTTGCTTACAGAGTCCAGTTGTACGTGAGGACATGAGCTATGTGTTTTGCACCAAAGAGAAACTTGATAGATTAGGAAAGCGCCATGAAAGATCTCTGATGACCAAGAAGCATGGTATTGATAGAGAGCTAACCTCCTGAAAAACAGAGGAAAGCAACCCACTGATGAACTTCAACTCTGGCTTCATAAGGTAAAAGCTAAATTCCATCCACAAGTTTCCTATTTCTCTTTGTTTAAATGAGCTTTTTAATATATATATATATATAGTATGTATTTCTTT
>NC_052491.1:2488895-2494373 GCF_009730915.1 Dioscorea cayenensis subsp. rotundata | reverse complement strand
AAATAAATAAATTGATACTATTAATTGAATTTTATTTTAATAGCTTTTGTTTGTTTTACTAATATAATTGTAATTATAACAATTTAGTATCTTTCACAATATACCATTATTTAATATATTGATAGTGTTATAAATTCATTTTGTTGCTAGAGTTATCACTATCAATATATTAATAATATCGCATTTTTATCACGAATATTTTTGTTACTTGATATTTTTATTTTATTATGATGATAATTTTTGTCAATAAAAATAGAACTAGTAGTGACCACTAAATAGTTTGTCATAAAAATAAAAATTCCCATTATTATCATCTGTTATTCATTATTATTATTATTATTATTTTTTGTTATGTGTCAATATAAACAATATAAACATAACAAGTAAATGATGAGAATATACCCTATCATAGTTAGCGATAGAACCAAGAATTTTTCTAGGGGTGACAAAAAAACAAAGGCTAGTAGAGTTGTTTAGGTTTTTAGTTGAGTCATAATAGAACTAGTAAAAATGTCATGCCGCTCAAACAATAATACCATATATACCAATTTGTAAAAATTCAAAAAACCAAATAAATATTTCTACAATTATTTTCCTAATAAATATAAATTTTTATGATGCATATACCGATTTGTAAAAAGTCATAGAACAGATGAGATATTACTACAAATAGTTTCTTAAATATATAGTTTTTATAATTTATACCATGTATATATATATATCAATTTACAAAAAATCAAAGGACCAAACAATAGATTTTTACTAATGTTTTCTTATAAATAAAATTTTTTATTCCACATATTTTAATTTTCAAATAGCAAAGTTTTTTATAAATATTTTTTTTAAAATATATGTTTTTTATATCATATATCAATTTATAAATAAACAGTGACCACTTTGCAAAAAGCCAAGGGAATATGGCCTATTTGGCCCGTTCGCTCCATGCTTGGGCATATTGTAATTGACGACTATAAATTTTTATAATTTGTTTAATATTATTATTTGTAAATAATTTTAAATATTTTTTTATAAATATTCAACCTATATATTTTGACAACCCAACAGTGATATTTAACATATCAATAGCATTTACCAAACTAAACTTTGAGACTTTATCGAATGGTACGGTTTCATTTTTTTAATCTTAGCTTTTTAAATTTAATCTTTCATATTTTTAATTTTAATTTACTAATTTATTAGTTTTTAATTACCATTTGTATTTTATTTTTTTATAACATATTGTGCTATTAATAAGAAATTTTTATACATATTATAATAAAAACATTAAAAGATGTATCAAAAGAAATTAATTCTATGGCATTATATATTGCATAATTTTTAATTTAAAAATAAAATGAAATTAGGACTGTCAGTTTTGATTTGTAAATTGTAAACCAAGTCAGAACTGTTAGTTTTAGATAAATAACATAGCCCACAATCAAGTATACCTTCTAGAAATAAAATATTCTCTGATTTGTTTATATGTAAATAGTTGTTAGGGTTTCTAAATATGATATAGCCACTCACAAATCTAATGATACAAGGTTATATATCTAGTCCTCCACAAGTCAACCATCTTAGATTTTCCATAGGCATTTGAAAAGATTAGAATCAATCTTCTCTTCTTCATCCGATCCTTTGCTTGGCTGACATTTCATGAGTTTATATATCATCAACAAATTAATTCATCATCTTGAATTTTTCATAAATAATATATTTTACTTAAACTCCTAAAAAATATAAGCTTAATATCTATCGTTTCAAATTCTTGACCCATAAGCTTCTTTAAATCTTTACGTAAACTTGGATTAAATCCATGAAGATATAATGGTTATCAATAGAGTTAACAAATAAAAAATTTTTAATTTTCTCATGCCTTGACTTTGAGAGCATATCTATGTGGGCATCTGGTGAATCCATTTTCTTGGAAATACTTGCTAACTCGAATATTCTAAGCCTTTAAAAACCCATTTTACTTCATTTGTCTTTCATATTTGAAGGAGAGTTGCCAATTCTTCATCTATTACACTCCTCTGCTACTCATCTTTTGCAATATTTTCAAAATTTATAAGCTCGCCTCCCTCTCCTCCTATAAGTAACTCAAAAAAATCTTTAAAAGTAATGCTACAACTAATTTAATTTATCATTAAGCTCCACAAAACTTTTGTCACTCCTTAATTAATTGAGATGTGGGTAAAGGCTTTTTTTTAGAATTAATGATAATCTCTCTAACTCCATAAGAACTATTAATAGCTCTCATCTGAATAGACCCAACTACCAAATTTTCTTTAGTGAGATAAGGATATTGGAAAGAAAATGAACCTTTGGGTAGGTCCATTGCTTCACTAAATAAACTAGATGTCATACCATTTTGTTTGAAAATAAATGTAATAGGCACTCACAAACAACTCAATAGATACAGTAATATATGCACACGATAATGATTCAGAAGAACATGATCAAACTTCTACATGGATTTTTTACTTATTTAGCTTGTTTATAAGATCATAACTAATTAGGTATTTATAATATTTGGAAACTCATCATTTAGGAATTTATATATTTACAGAAGCATTGGGTTCTCTTTGTGTAAAACTATACAATTTATTCTCCAAACATTTATTTCATGTACGTGAAAACTCTTCAATTTATCATTTAGCATATAAATGTTAATCATTTAGCATCACTTAGTTTTTTATTTATAGAGTCAATTAATTTCTCATCAATCTCACTCACAAATAGGCACACCTCGGTGAGAAATATAATATGATGATTCAATTGAAGGATGACTACAACAACAGAGGTTGTCTTGTTGGAAGTTGTTCCCTCAATTGTTGGGCCAAGTACAAGATTAGCCAAAGATCAATCAAGTTACTCAAAGAGATCAAGAATTTGAAGACGGAATATGATGCTTTCAAAGAAAAAACAGAGGCACAACCTCCAAGAGCAGTTAGGGAGATCCCAACTTCATCAATTGCTGTGGGCAAGATTTTCAAGTTAAATCTTGAGAAAGTTCATGGTTACTTGGCAGATGACAATGTATCAATGGTGGGGATTTGGGGCATGGGAGGGGTCGGAAAGACAACTCTCTTGAATGAAATCAATAACTCATTACAAGTTGGTGGTGCCAACATGGGGTTCAAGCATGTCATTTATCTGGTGGTTTCAAAAGAACCTCAATTTGAGAAGCTTCAAAAGGAGATATCTAAAAGGTTGGGATTGGCCTCTAACTCTGAGAAGAGTGACATATTTGAGTTTTTGAAGAACAAGGACTTTTTGATGCTATTAGATGATATGTGGAAGGCAGTGGAGCTTCCTGAAAAACTTGGTATTCCACTTCCTCATCATCAAAAGCCAAAGCTCGGGAAGATAGAGGTCAAAGTGCAAGCACAAGGTGATCTTCACAACCAGAAAAGATGATGTGTGTGCTCGTATGAAAGCTGACAAGAAGATCAAAGTTGAATGTTTGGATGGAGAAGAAGCATGGCATCTTTTCAAGCAACATGCAAATGAAGAGACCATCAATTCCAATGCTGGTATTAAAAATTGCAATGAAAGTTATGGAGAAGTGCTTTAGGGCTTTACCACTTGCCCTTAAAGTTATTGGTGGAGCCATGTCGAATAAGAAGAAACCTCAAGAGTGGCGTGACATGCTCAGGTCATTAGTTAACTTGGACGTCAAGACATACACGATATTGAAGAATCATTGTTTTGCACTTTTTGAAGCTCGGCTTATGATAATTTCATGGATGATACTCTACGTCAATGTTTCTTGTGTTGTGCTCAAGTGGCCCCGAAGATAAGGAGATTTGTGTGTTTGGTCTTATAGAGTATTGGATTGGAATTGGATTGATCGATGACTTCAGAAACATTGGAGAAGCTTTTGATAAGGGATATAATCTCATTGGAAACTTAAATGCAGCATGTTTGGTGGAATTGCACAATAGGTTTGGTGAAGATTATGTCAAATTACATGATGTGATTCGTGATATGGCACTGTGGATTGTCTCTGACTGTGGGAAGAAAAAGAACAAATGGATTACATGTACAATAGATGGCGATGATCTTAGTCAATCTATAGAGTGGGAAGCAGGTACTTGGAAGGAGACAGAACGAATATTTTTCGAAATGGATAATTGGGAGAGTGACACAATCTTATTAAATAATCTAAATATTGATGCACCAACTTCTCCTCGATATCCTAATCTTAAGAGTCTATTTATTAATGCAGGATTTACTATCTCCTACGCCCGGTGGGGTAATAGGTTCCTAAATATTTTCCCTCACATGCCATCTCTCATATACTTGAATCTATCTAGGGCACCTATCTCTGATGTTTCAAAAGAAATTCGAGTTCTAGTCAATCTTCGTTACCTCAACATCAGCAACACATTCATTTGGTCACTTCCACCTGAATTCAAAGAGCTGAGGGAATTAAAATACTTCATTTGTAGAGATGGCCCAAGTATAAAGGATGGGTTGTCTATATTATCAAGGTTACCCAAGTTGCAAGTGATTGATCTTTATGAAAATAATTGTTTAGAAGCAGATGATTTGAGTTTATTGAAGACAAGAGTTAAAGAGATTGGTATGCATGTGACCTCAATTGAGACTCTTGGTCTTCTCAAGCATTTGCCAACTCGAATATAAGTATGCAAGGATCTGCATTGTGTGCCTAAACTCCGCTTTTTGTGACTTGAGTTACAAACATGGTGGTGAGGGGTTTTGATGAAGTTAAAAATTTATCAATGTCGTGACGTTAAGGAGTTGTTGATAAATGGCAGTGGGTCAGTCTAAATCATATCAATTTGACTCATCTTGCAAAGCTCAAGCAAATCACTTGGCCAGCAGAAACATTACCTAGTCAATGCTTCCCGAGGTTGACATTTCTTTACATTGGTGCTTGTGATTCTCTTAGGAGTCTTTCGTGGGTTTTGCATCTCCCATGCCTTGGGAATTTAATTTTTAGAATATTGTTCAAAGAATGGAGGAATTGATTGACCCTCGCAGATCGATGCAACAAGCTTCATCGTGCCTCTGCCACCTTTCCTAGCCTACATTGTTTGAGAATCGGGCACTATGCGAACTTAGTCGACTCAAGCACATGTCCATTGATTTCCCGCTTTTGTCTAGACTTGACTTGCGCGATTGTCCAAAAGTCAAGAAACTTCCTTTCAAGTCATCCATTGTCAATAATAAATTCCAACATGTGTATATAGATCATGAAATATGGGAGAATTTGGAATGGTAGGACACAACAATCCAATCTCATCTCGCGAAGTTTCGGTAAGAAATTATGATTCATGTCAATATTTTTAGTATATTATGAAAATATACATTCAAATCATTGTTAGTTGAAAAATAATCTCTATTTTAGATTATGTTGTTGTAGAACATTTTATATTAGGAAGTATTCTCGGTTTTATAAGAGTTGCTTTTGTCATTATTGTCTAAATGTGTGCATTTATTGTAATATTT
>NC_052491.1:2438943-2487895 GCF_009730915.1 Dioscorea cayenensis subsp. rotundata | reverse complement strand
GGGTTTGTGTTTAATTTTTGTTTTGTTGCTCTAGTCACTAGTGGGATGGTGTCCTCTACGTGAAACCATTCTTGCTTTTAAAACGCAAATTGCCAAAAACTGTGAATTTAGTGGTTGATGTAATAAGAATTATGATGCGTCTATACTCTATAGCACACTTTGTAAGAAAAAGAAGGGCATATATATATATATATATTTTGAATAAGTTTAAAAAGTTTTTAACAAAAAAATAAAAACACAAATGAGTTTAAAAACTGTGAAAGAATAATTTGTATTTTAACAATATATATTTTTTTAAATAAATAAGTTCTTAAGAAATTAGTACTTTTTATTTGGCTTTGACTTCAAAGTTGAGGATGTCAACAGGGAGGGAATTCATCAGAGGATACATTTTCCGGCCCCGATCCCGAAATTATACTCCATCCCCGAACCGCCCGAAAACCTAAATACATGGATCGTTTCCGCCCTCCCCATCGGAATTTTTCAAGTTCAGAGATTCCCCGACCCTGATTAATAAATTAAAATATAATTATTATTTTAAATAAATTTATAAAATATTTGCTAAAAATACAATAAAAATTTTTAATAATTGAGCAACTCATTTACAAATACAACCTAACACAAAATATCAACATACACAATCACCAATAAATTATTTGTAAAATTTGAAAAAATTTAAAAAAATCAATATAATTAATATAAATTTAGGATTTAATTTAATTTTATACCAATGCCCATTAATTATTAATAGTTTTCTTATTAAATTGATAGATATATGGGTTTTTGTTCAATTTTTATTTAGATATTTATAACATAAAATATAATATATATATATATATATAATATTTAAATTAAATATTTAATATTTCGTGAGGTCGGGCCCGAGACAGGAGGATATTCCCTCGCACCCAACCCCGACACCAACAGAAAAATATTTTGACCCCGGCCCAACTCAAAAATTCCCTAGGGGAAATCGGATTCTCGTCGAGGCCGGGTCCATTATATCCCTACTTATCAGGCCAATAGAATGCTACTTTAATAATATTTAAAAAGAAAAGGTTGAATTAACCATCATTTTACAATGCAGCCATTTTTGCTAAAAATAAAAAATAAAAAAATAAATAAATAGAAAAGGGGGTCTACATTGAGAAAAAAGCACAAAAGTCTAGTTTGATCTTAAGTAGGAGAAAAAAATTAATCCTCTTTTGTTGTATTATTTTTGTTCTTTCCTTCGAATAGTGATATTGTTATGTAGGGGCAATCTGGATTGCGGCGTTGGAAATTGTTCACGCCAGCACCGAGGTGAGACTGCTGGAGCTGGTCGACGCCATGGACGCATCTCAAGGCCATGAGGGATACTATTCTCGAGAAAGATTGAATTAGAGTGCGTTTGTCTGAACGTAGTTGAAAACGCAATGATTCAGATTTACAAATCCTTATATTTGAAAAATCCGGAGAGTCAAATCCAGTGTTTGGTTAGATGTATTTCTGAATCGTTTGGATCAAAAGAATTTTTAGTGTCTATTTGGATGGATTTAGTAAATTTGTATTTGGAAAATATGTGTTTTGTAAATATGAATTCAAATAAGTAATATATATATTATAAAAATCTATATTTTTATTTTATGTAAATATGAATTCAAATTTCAAATATTATGAATAATTAATATAATTATTAATACTTAATTTATTATAATAAAATATAATATATTAATTATTTATTCAAATAATTAATTTAATACAATATATCTATTATATATTATACGGCTAATATTAATTACACTATAATATATTTTATTTAATATTTTATGTAAATATGAATTCAAATTTCAAATATTATGAATAATTAATATAATTATTAATACTTAATTTATTATAATAAAATATAATATATTAATTATTTATTCAAATAATTAATTTAATATAATATATCTATTATATATTATACTACTAATATTAATTACACTATAATATATTTTATTTAGTATTTTAGAAAATAATCACTAGTTTTATATATTATCAAATATTAATGAAAAATAGTAATTTATTGGAGTTCCAAATCATGGAGTTGGAACTACACCCAATTTGAGTGTAGTTCCAAACTCATCCAAAACCATTGATAAAGTATTTCCAACTACAATATCTTTTTCAAATCCCTCAAACCAAACACATGATTTGGAAAAATCTTGTAATTTCAACTCCTATGACTTTCAAATCCACCAAAACAAACACCCCATTAGAGGAAGGGAGAGGGAAAAAATGCACTCAGAAAGTGCAACCATGGCTTGTCATGGTACCATCATATACTTAATTCTATTTTCTTGATTTTTTATGACTTCAAATAAACATGCAAGTCAAATTTTTTGAGGGGCATAAATCATCTATACAATCCAATATAATTTCTTATCATATGGAAAGGCCACCTAAGCATCCTTGTATTAACTTGTAGCTTTTGTGCATGGACTACAAGTAATTAATTCCTTATTTACATCTCCTTCTTTTTACACTTTTAAGGTGTTATTTGGTTCACGGTAATATTTTCACATTACAATCTATTACATGATAATCTAAAAATATTACCGCACTTAGATTAGTAGTAGTGGTAATATTGATAGTAATATGTGATCATTAACTTTAGAATATTACCAAACAACTTGGTAATCACATTATCACTAAAATAGATGGCTATGTTGAATTACCAAGTGGTGTTGTAATCTGAAACTTTTTTTTAGACAAATATGTCCTTTGTTTAGAAAAAATAATTTTCAAAGACTACTGGATAAAAAAAATTAATTTTTGATAATATTATTTTGGAAATATCTTCATCTTCAAAAATTTAATTTTTTTTGCATATAGGAAGTTAGAGTGGAAGAGATTTCATCTTAAGTTCATAGTATTTCAGACCTTATTACTAAGAGATTTTTATATTCAGAAGTAATTATCTTGTCCATAAGAATTGATTTTTTATTATTGTATAAATGTGTGATACATTTATTGTAATATTTTGATTTAACAATAATAATTATTTATTATTTATTTATTTAATACACTATCAATTTATTTAAATAAAGGGCCGGAAGCTAGAAAGTCAAAACATTATTTATTTTTTTTACAGTATCTCAAAGAAAAATGGTAGGTGCAACAATTTTATTAGACATAGAGTGTAAAATAGAATGATGTTTGATTTAGGTGGATCTATGAGTAAAATAAAAATTTATAATAAATTATAGTTAAGTTTTTTTATATTTTCTTATATTTTAACTTATGTTGGAAAAAAGTAAAGGTAATCAATCAAATGAATAGGAAAAAATGAATCAATTGCGTAGTAACTGGATGATCCGAAATCAAACCCTGCTTCCCATCCGTCAGAAGTCGCTCGAATCACGATCCTTTGGACGTAAGAGCATGCCATTTTATTTTTATTTTTGGTAAAGTATGTCATATATTAATAATAATAATATATAATAATAATAATAATAATAAATGCATGCCATTTTTATTGTGGTAAATCATGTCATTTAATTAATAATAATAATTATTATTATTATTTTGAAATAAATAGATTTTTTTAAAAATCAACAATATTTAAATAATAGGTGAAAATAGTTCAAAAAGCTTGGAAAGAAACTTTGTTTTAGTTTAACTAGTCAACACTTTGTGCCGATCTAGCATTTAGCAAGGTGGTTCATGACAATTTTGTGGTAATAATAATAATTTGTGGGTTTTCAAAAAAATTATGAAGAACTAATAGTATTTAACCAGAAGAAAGGTTTTCATAAAAAGGTCCACATCCATGAAGCCCAATGGGAAGGCCCTATATATTCTGGTTTCTTTAGGATGTGCACCAAGTGTCTCCTGCGATTTATAGGGTTTTAAGAAAAATTTTTTAGGGTTTTATCAGAGCACTTTGGGAGGAAATACGATGGTTGGGATGGAAATTTCGCAGGAGCTTCAGCGATTTCTTGAGGTTTGATTCATCTTCCTCCTTCTCTCGTTGTCTGTCTCTCTGGGTTTCATTGTGGGTGTGGGTGAATAAGAGAATGGGCGATTTGCTTGCGGAGCTGGAGCATCTACTCCGATCGGTAAGAGAGATTTCTCTCAAAATATCATAATTTGATGTTTAGGGTTTCAATGTTTCACAATTGTTAGATGTGGATTTCGTTTTTTTTTATGAATTTTGATTTTGGTGGTTTGTTTTGATGGATGGATGGATGGATGTTGCAGGAAGGGATGACGAGGGAGGAGGCTGTGTTCTTCAAGGAATGCAAGGATGAGCAATCAAGGTTTCACGTGCTTGTGCTTCTTCAGCCATTGCCTGGATCGGTATATGCTTTATACATAGTTTCTCGATGAATAAAGAAAAAAAAAACTTTTCTTTACGTAATACTTAATGCTATGAGCTTATGTGAGATCTCTAAAATTTTGATTTTGAATATGTATGTAATGCAGCATCTAGAAGCTTGGTTCCTTGGCATAGGTTTAGCCTTTCAGCTGGTGAGTTCATGAATCATTCTTCTAATTTTATTTAATTTTTTTCACTAAAAATTGGCTCATTTTTTTCTATGTTTTTGCTATTGTAAATACTTAAATTCACCCACCTTTTTTTAAAAAGGAAAAAAAGACTGATTAGTAGTGTTGAAATATTGGTCTCGTAGTTATTTCTTGTAGCTTAAATTAATTGAGCTTGTGAATTGTCCAAATAATTACATTTTTGTGTGTGTGTGTGGCTTCAAGTTATTGTGTTCGTGAAATTTGATTTGTATGTGTGTGGAACTTCAGTTAATTGTGATTCATGAAGTACCCAAACAAGTTACATTTTTTGTTTGTCTTGAGTGCAGCTTCAAGCAATTGAGCTGATGACATTGGATATATATATCTGTGGTGCTTCAATTAATCTGGTGCATGAATCATCCTAATAATTTTACATTAGTGTGTGCGCATGTGGAGCTTTAATTAAATGACTGCATGAATTATCAAAAAGAAAAATAGTTACTTTTGTGTGTGTGGATGGAGTTTCAATTAATTGAGCTTATTAATTATCAATATAGTTACATTTGTATTTTTTTTTGTGAGAGCTTCAAATCCTATTGGGTTTCATGTATCATCCAAATGATCACATCTTGTGTGTGTGTGCGTAGTTTGGGTTTCAATGTGAGCTGCATTAGTTTGTGTGGATTTTCAGATTACTTGAGCTCATTAATCGATCAAAAATGGTTAAATTTATGTTTTTGTGTGGGGCTTTCAAATAAATGGGTCCGTGGATTATCCAAATAATTACATCTATTGGGGGTATTCTCTAGTGTGTGATAGCTACTAGCAAATAATTTTGTAAATGGTGCAGGGTCTGGTTTGCTAGCAGGAATGTGGAGGTTTAATTATTCATTGGATGCTTGTGTGGATAAAAATTCTAGGGGCGTGATTGGGATCGCATGAAAGTTGGGTTTGGCAGGCATGTAGGGTTCTACTCAATCTATATATTTACATGTATATGACATGTTCTTGCATTGTGCAACCATTTTGCAAATGTGCCCTTCAGTAGAGCTCTCAATGCACCATGTGGCACACTTAGATTTTCTCTATCTGTGCACTGGCAAATATGTAATGCCAGCACCTCCTTGATATTTCTGGAAATTTTTGGTTATCTTTTGTGATTTTCTTCTATTTTCTCTTAGTAACTCTATAACTCTAGTCCTGATTTAAACTATGATTTATTTTTCTACTGAATATCTGTAAGTATTATCACAAGAAGGGATTGAATTTCTGTGTGTTACATTTATGTTTGTTTGAATGTTCAATTCAGTATATTTGCTGGAAAGAAATGTTTATTGGATACTGAATGCATGGCATTTTTGGCAGAATCATGAAGAGGCATATGTATAATCCATCACGTGTGAAACTTTTGAGTAAACATATGTACCCAGAGGAGGTATTCAATGACGTGAATCCTGATCGTGCTTTCACATTATGGCGGTTCCGAACATGTATGTGAGGGAAATGATGTTCAAAAGTTCCAATACAGCAAAGTCGAAAAATTATAAAAACTCCATCACAAAAGGAGCAGCCCAAAGCAAATCATTGTAAGTATTTCATTCTTTGATCCTGCCTGACACGTTTAACTTCATTTTTAGAAACAGTTATTAAAAACTTCTTTCCTTTGGAATACAGAGCAGCCAGGGCAGTGATATGATCACGGATCCTCTGGATTGCATCTTTTGGTGATTTGGAAAAGTGGCAAGGAAACCTCTCATTCTAACAATGTCAGCAAGCAATCTAGAAGAAGAATACGTGGCCATAAGAGAGCTCGTCGCCATTACCATCATCGTGAGGCTAACCAAATGTAAAATTTTTGTCACACATGACATCAAAGTGACCACTGGTGAGTGCTTAAGACACCATTCTGGTTTTCTTTGATAGAGAGCATAAAAAGAGATCATGTTTGTCATCCAAAAACCAAATACTTTATAATCTAAATCCATAATGTGCTTTCTTGGTTTTCATCTTTATCTTTTGTCTAGGAATAGTCCTCATTGTCTTTCAGTTTCTCATGTCTCATATGGTGTGTTACTTTTGCTGATTGTTTTTACTAGGGAAGTACCAGATGGTACTGAGGAAATTCTGAATTAACAAAAAAAAAGCCTGATATTTTGTGAAATCCCCAAATAGTCTGAATTTTAAATCATGAAATATGTGTGAAGGTTCAAGGTGAATCATGGATTTTGCCATGCATTTAAAGATCTTTATGTGTTTGAAAATATTGTGCTGAGAAATGGTTGTGAAGTACTTGTTGGAAGAGAAGACAGTGCTTGTGAAGGAATACTAGTTGGAGTTCACTTGGAAAGGTTGGTGAACGTGCAACCAAAGCCACAGCTGAGTGAGAAGTGATGAGATTATGGTGGCGTTTGATTAGATATAGCTGGTGAAAGTGCAACCGGAGCTACAATAGAGGGAGAAGTGATGAGATTATATTAGCTTATAGTTAGATACAGTAGAATTTTAGTTGTATTGTATTTATAAATTTTTGTAATTTTGTATTTGAAGATACAGGACAGTGTCTTTTTAGATGTATTTAGAGTGCTAGATTTTGTAGACTTGGATTTGGAAAATATATGTTTAATGGTGAAGTTACCTTCATTCTCGGTGATCATTAGGTTTTATTAACTATAAAATATCAGGTTAAATTTTATTAATTATAAAATAAATAACTAGGTATATATATTCAATTTTATTTTATTTTTCTAATATATGGTTATATTTTTGTTGCTGTGGAATTTATTTCATATGACTAATGTTTATATTAATAGTTATAATTACCTTTTTAGTCCTTAAATTACAATTTTTGTTCTTTTAATTCTTTTATAATTTTTGTGACCTTGGAGTTTTTTTTTTAATTTGGCAGTGTTAGTTCTTCATGTGATGGATGATGTTTTAGCAATTAGTTCGGTTCTTTCGATCCATTTATAATTTTTTTGTGACCGTTGAGTCCTTTTATTTTTTTTAAAATTTGGCATTGTTAGTTCTCCATGTGACAGACGTTTTTGCAGTTAGTTTTCCCTAAATTAACTTATTCTACATAACTTAACTTATTCTACATAAAAGCATTATATAATAATAAATAATAAATAATAATAATAATAATAATTATTATTATAATAAGTGAAATGCTAAAAACACCACGTAAAAGTTTTGCATGATATTGCTACACCTTAGTATGACTTCCCAAAACCCCTCTTTTTGAATACAGACGATTTTTAAACGAAACATCTAACATTGATTGATAGAGTTAATTTGGAATTTTTGGATGAAATTGTCCCTGCGTGGGAGTTGTAGAGTGTGACGGGTTTGACTATAATGCCTTAGTCATGATAGCTCTCAGTTTAAAAATGAAGCTTCATTTAAAATATGAGAGTATGAGGTTCGTCTTAAAAATGAGGTTTTCTGTTTAAAAATGAATTTTCTATTTAAAAATGAGTTTTTGTTTAAGAAATGAGTTTTCGTTTAAGAAATGAGGTTTTTGTTTAAAAATGAGGTCTCTCATTTAAGAAACGAGTTTTTGTGGTGTATTTATCACCCCATAATCTCTTTATTATAGCTTGAAATTTCTGGGCAGTGAGAGAAAGTGACGGTCTACAATCACAGCATCATTGCATGAAAAATGGGATTTGAACCCTAGAATTTTTGATCTCCACCTCGATCTTGCTGGAGAAAAAGGTGCGAACCTTCGATCGCCTTCGCACGACGAGGGAGCATACGGTGCTTCCCGAGGTCGACGAGCGAAGAAGATGAAAGAGATGAGGTCGATCGACGAGGAAGAGCGATGAAGGCGAAGACGGCGAGATCGAACCCTCATCGGCCGGCTTCCTCCCTCGCTCTCGTCATACCGACTTAGGGCACATGGATCCAAACCCCGAATGATCCCCAACCCTAACCCTATCGCTATCCATGTCATGCGGTCTCCGCGATCGAGAATGGTTCCGATTCAAGTTTCGGCCCGTCTTATCCGACGTCGCCATCGAAGACCTCACCACTCCGACCTCCGAGGAACGTTGCCAACCGGATCGCCAACGCCTGACAAGATTTCTCCTTTAAGACCCCACACGAGCAAAGTATGCTCGAGATCGCCGCGGATCCGGAGCACAACACTCAGCGTTCGCGCGAGATCGACGATGAGATACTCGATGTCCCTACTCAATGAGGTTCTCGTTTAAAAACGAGGGTCTCGTTTAAAAAAATAGTTCTCTCGCTTTAGAAACGAGTTCTCGCTTATACTTTGTTTGTCTTTGTTTAACTATCGATGTTTACGTTTAATATATTGCGCTTACGTTTAAAAAGTACTTAAATATCGTTGTTTCTATTTAAATACGATGAGTGCAACCTTTCGATGTCTTCGCTCGACGACGAGGGAGCATCGCGGTCTTCCCAGAGGTCGACGACGAAGAAGATGAAAAAGAGATGAGGTCGACGACGGGGAAGATGATGAAGGCGAAGAGCGAAGACGGTGAGATCGAACCCTCATCGGGCGCCGCTTCCTCCCTCCATTCCCGTCGCACCGACTTAGGCGCACCATGGATCCAAACCTCGGAACGATCCCTAACCCTAACCCTATGCATATCCATAGTCATGGGTCTCCGCAATCGAGAATGGTTCCGTTTGAGTTCACCTGTCTTATCCGATGTCGCCATCGAAGACCTCACCACTCCGACCGCCGAGGAACGTCGCCAACCGGATCGCCCAGCCGATAAAGATTTCTCCTTTAAGACCCCACACGAGCGGCCACTTTCGAGATCGCTCGCTGATCCTGAGCTCGAAAGACTCAGCTGTTCATGCAGATCAGCGACGATGTCCCTACTCAATGAGGTTTCGTTTAAAAATGAGGTCTATGTTTAAAAATAAGCTCTGCTTAAGAAATGAGTTCTCCTGTTTAGAAATGAGTTATCTGTTGATATGCTTTGTTTGTCTTTGTTTAACTATCGATGTTTCGCTTTAATATATTGCGCTTTTACGTTTAAAAAGTGCTTAAATATCGTTGTTTCTATTTAAATACGTATGTAGTGGCCAAGATTAATTGGTTTTTATATCCAGGATTAATTTATCACGTAAATATTTGTTTTTCTGTTTAAATATTAAAGTTTTAGTTTAAAAAATGAGTTTTATGTTTTAAAAAATGAGGTTTTCGCTTTAAGAAATGAGTTTTTCGTTTAAGAAATGAGTTTTTGTTTAAGAAATGAACTCTCTTTTAAGAAATGAACTCTGCTTTAAGGAATAAGTTTTTCGTTTAAAAATGAGCTCTGCTTTAAGAAATGAGTACATGCAAAAAGGGAATGCAAAAAGAATGAAAAATGTACGCAAAAGGTTTAAGACGATGATGGAATTTCATATGCTAGGGGTAAAAAGGAGTGAAACAATAAAGAAAGTGTCGTTCGAGGTATGCAAAACTCACTAGCATCGTTTTGGGAAGTTTTGAAATTATCGAGGGGTAAACAGTAATTTTCCCTTATAATAATAATTATTATTATTAAAAAAAAAAGAAGAAGAAGAAGCAATCGGTATGGTTGTGGAATCAGTAGAGATTCTTGAGATTAGTAGAGATTCTTGGACTTCTCAAATATTGGCCAACATGGAATATAAGTATATACAGACTACACAATATGCCCATCCTCCATTTTTGTGACTTGAGTTACAAGCGTGGTGATGGTTTTGTAAGGTTAGACATCACTGATTGCGATGTTGAGGAGTTATTGATAAATGGCAGTGCAGTCAGTTTAAAGTATTTCAAGTTGAAAGGGTGTCGAACTCTTAAACAAATCTCTTGGCTAGCAGAAACAGTACCTAGTGCATGCTTTCAGAGGTAAACAAATGTTTCCATTAGTTGGTGTTCATCTCTAAAGAGTCTTTCATGGGTTTTGCATCTCCCATGCCTTGGAAGTTAAATGTAAGTGATTGTTTAGCAATGGAGGAATTGATTGACCCTGCTGATCGAGATGCAACAAGTTTCATCAAGCCTTCCCACCTTTCTTAGTCTACTGTCTTTGGAAATCAAGTATAGGGATAACTTAGTGAGCTTAAACACATGTTCATTGGATTTTCCTGTTTTGTCTATGTTTTACTTGGACAGCTGTCCAAAGCTGAAGAAACTTCCTTTCAAGCCATCCGTTGTCAATAATAAATTTAAATAATATTCTTATAGAGCATTTTGTATTTGGAAGTAATCTACTAGTCTGTAAGAATTAATTATTTGCTATTGTTTTTATGAATGTGTGAGTTTATTGTAATATATTTTTGTTCATTCCCCCTCCATCCTCTCTCATTTTTAGATAGCTCGCATGGAAGAAAATCAAAACATTATTGGTTTTTGCTGTTGTTTAATGTCCAATGGCCTGTGCAACAACTTTATTAGATATAGTGTATAAAACACAAGGATGGCTCATCTATAGGTGGATGATCTACGAGTAAAAACAACCGTATATTAAGGTTTCAGTGCTTTACAATTTGATGCGGATTTCATTTCTTTGAACCTTGATTTTTGTGGTCTGTTTTGATGGATGGATGGATGTTAGCAGGAAGGGATGAGGAAGGAGGAGGCTCTGTTCTTCATAGAATAGTAGGATAGTGCTATCAAAGATTTCTCTATTGTGCTTAATTGTGCTTCTTCAGCCATTGTCTACAATGGTATGCTTTATATATAGTTTCTCAATGAACAAATAAAACATATTTCCTTTTTCTCAGAATTATTAATACTGCTATGAGCTTGTATGAGATTTCTAAATTTTTTATTTATACATTTTTCAATAGGCATGTAATGCAGGATCCAGAAGATGTTAAGAACCTGGATCATCAACAAACAACTTTGTAATAATACTAGAACTCTAATAAGACCTCATGTATTTGAAGGGAAAATTCACATAAGTTTTGTATAAAAAAAAAAACAAGAAGCTAAGAACATCACACACACACACACACACTTTCTTCTCTGAATAACAGAAACAAAACAATAAACAAACACATTTATAGCCCCTTAGTTTTGATGAGTCATTCTACAACGTGTCCAGTTCTAGCTCACTGAACCGACTAACCTGCATTTGCCTCGGACTTAATCTAATCTATCATATCTCTTAATCTCCTCCGTTCACTTCCTTTCTTATCAACTCATCAACTTCTGCCTCGAACTTAAAACACAAACCTTGATGATCACATCTACACCATCCATTCCATCCCCTCTCAAACTAGCAACTACTTTACCGAACTTTCAAATACCTGAAATGACTAAACCACCCTTGATTACCAAAACACTCTTAACAGCTTTTCAAATCACAAAACAACTGACAGCTTCTGAAAACATATATTCTCTGCCTTCGCGTCTTCAATCACACACAACAGAAGATTGATCTCCTTGACATGGGTTAATTTAGTCTTTCAGCTGATAAGCTCAAAATCATTCTTCTAATTTTATTTTTATTTTTGCATTAAATTTGACTCCTTTTCTATGTTTTGCGTTATTATAAATGAAAGGGAGAATGGTTGTTTCAAAACATATTATAAATGAAAAGAGAATGGTTGGCAGTGCTAAAAACATTGGTCTCTTGTTCTTTTCTTATAGCTACATTAATGGAGCTTTGAATTATCTAAAATAATTACATAGATTGAGCTCCACTTGAAAAGGATTAATAAAATAAGAAAATGATCTTTTCTCAAAACATCATCGCAGCATCGCTCCGAACTTTACACAACCACTACTTAGTGTGAGTGGAATAATTATAAAAATAGTGGCAGACACAACCATGAGTCGAAATTTTGATCAATAATATCATGTGCAATACTCCTTACACCACCGCGTACATCACTTCATTTTCACATAATTAAACTCATGTAATCATATCTGTCGAATGTAGAATCGATCTTCTTGATATGAAAATTGTATCAAATTATGAGGTAGTTTTCCAAGGATAAAACCATGAGGCTGAGGCATGATTTGGAGCAAAAGCGAGCAGATTTACTATTTATGGGCAGAGCCTGTATAGAAAGCCCTTTTCATTGTTTTTGTTGTTGGTATTCTTTATGATGACATAATCATGGTTGATGCCACACTCTTTTGTTTGATTAGGATCATACATATATATATATATATATGAACATATGATGAAATTCCTACTTCTGTAGTAACCAGAGCTAATTAATTAAACCACATAATCAGTTGACGTCTAATGGAAGATAGAAAAAATAAAGCAAGTACGATGAGATACAAAAAAGGAAAAATAATGAAGAAAATAACCATTAATTAATTTTATATAGAGAAAGCAACTATTCTACTATATATACATGAGTATCCATTAAAGCATAATTACATTAAGCACCAAAGAAAAGAACTCATGCTCATCTGGTGTACAAACTCTAGCATATGGTTCTTTGCTTCATTGCATCAAAGAGCAAAGCATTGAGTTCTTTAACTCTATATTGCACCAAAAAATGATTAAAACCATCTGGAATAAGATGCTTTACTTTCTCTTATTTTTCCTTTATTTCATATGTATAATTTTAAAATATTTGATAGAGTTCCTCATGTATTTAATTGTTTTCCCTTGTATTTTTTGAATTTTTAATATAATTTCCACTTAACATAGAATGAAGAACATGCTATTGTTTTATTGAAATTTACTATTTAGAATATAAATGGATGGGTGATATAGTGTCATAGATTTTATTATTTTAGCATCTTCTAAATTTTCTAAAAACTAGAAAAAAAATTAAATTGAAAACATAAATAAAATAATTATGTATTTTAGATCCGATGTCAAATAGCAACGGTTTATATAACAACATTATAAAATGCAACATACGGGAATCAATTTAAACATTTTAATACAATAAAAATGAAAATTAATTAATCTTGAAGCAAAGTATCATTATGAAAAATTCTTTTTTCTTTTTTTGGTAGCAGACTATAAATATAAGGCTCATTCTCAATGTTGAAGTTCATGTTCATATTCTCACCATTCATCAAACAATAAATCAGTGAGGTTAAGTTGTGAAAATATGACGGACATTGTGACACATTGTTGGGGCGCTGTGTACTTGCATGCAGAACCCTGCCGTCCAAGAAAAACTTCTGTTGCATCATTACAAGCACAAACAAATTGTTGGATGATGTGAAGAATGAATTGGAAGATCTGAAAGCCAAGGAGAATGGTATCCTCAACATTCAAGAAGAGGCCAATAGGACTGAAAAAGCAACTCCTCAGTTCAAAGATGGCTTGACAAGTATGAGTTTGTCTCATATGACCATATTGCAATAGTTAAAATGTTTCTTTTTCCATTGCGTATTAATTCTTCAATATAGATTTGATATAATTAGATTGTTAACTCTTATATATGATACATTGCATCACCCTTCATGACTAATCATACATTTTTATAAAACCCAATCATCATTGGTCTATCAAAAATAATAAATGGTTAAAATGTCAAAAGATGGCGCCTCTCCCCTCTAGCTAGCTAGTTTTCTGTATGTCTTGGTCTTTATCTAATTTTTTGTTTCTCACACAAAGTTGAAGTAGAAAAAAGTTAAAGTAGCTAATGAGATATCTATAAGTGACATGTAAAAAAACATCTGGCATGACATGTGTTTGAGTGTGATGAGGCAAGAATAAGATGTGGCATAATATTCTCCTCTAATTATCGTTAGTTTGTGGCATGTTATGCCCATCATTTATAAAGGATATTTAGATGGATGATGCGGTGTGATGTACCACATATGTATTACATATCCATCATCGTTGAGAAAAATATATCCTTACCACTATTAAATAATTTTTTTGAAAAATAATTGGCACATTGCCATATGGGCAACATGTTATAAACTTATAAGTTGTACATGCCTAGATGCTAAAAATGGTGTTCGTAGTGTGAGGCCTGGAACTCCGTAGTGGCGATTAGGTCGAGACAACTTGGTGTCGTGACGTCAGCAATCTACCTGCTGATCGCATCGATAAATGGGCAATCCGTAGCGATAACGTGACAACCCAGTCTGCTCGAGAATAAATTAAGAGACCTGATTTAATGTGGTTGGTAAGACAAGCCTACGTCACAGGAGAGCAATGCTTGGTATATTATGGAACAAAGAGTATAAGGTACGTGAAAATAGGCATGCTACAGTGAGAATGGCTGCAAATTCTCAGGAACATGGCCTTTACCTCACAGGGTCTTACCGCTTGCTTTTCGTGAGATCACGAAACAAGAGCTCTCCTCAACGCCTTCGCTCTTTTCACTCTCCAGATACAATGAGAACTCACCTCTATCTTTTTCTTTTCTCTGCATTCATGCACCCAACAAACGTAACTCATATAACCATATGAGCACATCAGCCGTTGGATGAAAAGAGATCGAGATTTGGGCTTCGTCCTAGAGATATCAAGCGATATTTAACAATCCCCCGTACTTGAAGACAAATCTTTAATCAAGCATCAGTGAAGCATTAAGCATTGTCCTCCAAACATCCGAGATTGCGTCTCCACTAACCGAAAAGCCTTCTACAATGAGAAGTCTTCTCCGTGAGGCACAACCTTTGTCAACAAATCCATGAGTTGTCATTTGTGTGGATCTTCTCAACATGTAAATATCCATGCTCCAAAGCAAGCCGAATAAAGTGGTATCGCACATCAATGTGCTTTGTTCTAGAATGAAAGCCGCATTCTTAGCAAGATGTATCACCTTTGACTATCACAATACAACATATAATTTTTCTTGTACTACTTCAAATTGATTGAGCATGCTTCAACCAAATCATTTCCTTTGCTCTTCCGGTTAAAGCTGATATATTCGCTTTCGTGGTGAACACGGCAACAATGTCTTGAAGTTTAGACATCCAACTCCGGCACCACCACCAAATGTGAAAAAACATAACCCGTAGTGGACTTCCATGTCTCTCTACAACCGGCATAATCGGAATCAACATAACCATTAACCACCAATGAAGAACCTCCAAAGACACGACATAAATTTTTGTGTACCCTTCAAGTACCGAAAAACCCACTTGACGGCTTGTCAATGCTCCCAACCGGCACAAGACATATACCTTGAAACAACCCCCACTACATAAGCAATATCCGGCCTTATACATATCATAGCATACATCAAGCTACCATCCGCGGAGGTATAAGGAATATTTTTAAATTTATCATCCTTTGGAGAACTTTTCTTTGATAGATTAAAATGTGCCGCTAGAGGTGTAAAAACGGTTTAGCAATCAACCATTCCAAACCTTTCAAGAACTTGCCAATATATTTGGATTGACTCAACCACAACTTCCCATGCTCTCTATCTCGGTGAATGCGTGTGCCTAGAATCTTCTTTGCAACGCCAAGATCTTTCAGTAACAAACTTCGCTTGACATATGGAGCTTCAAGGGACTTAATCTCCTTCCAATCATTGCTAGCTATCAACATATCATCCATAAAGCAACAAGCAATTAAACATGCCACATGTGGAACCCTTAAAGTAGACACAATGATCAAAATCACATCTAGAATAGCCCTCATCTTGCATAAAAGTGTCAAACTTCTTGTACCATTGTCAAGAAGCTTGTTTCAAACCGTACAACCCTTTCTTCAACTTGCACACTAAGTTAGGATTAGACTTGTTAGCAAAGCCTTCCGGTTGAGACATATAAATTTCTTCTTCAAGGTCACCATGCAAGAAAGCCGTCTTGATATCAAGTTGTTCAAAGCTCTACGTCATAGGGTAGCCACCAAAGATAGAGTAACTCTTATGGAGCTATGCTTCACCACCGGAGTAAATATTTCATTGAAATCAATACCATGCTTTTGACCATAACCTTTCACCACTAGTCTTGCCTTGTACTTTTTTGATCCATCGGCTTCATGCTTTATCACATACACCCATCTATTCTTTAATGCTTTCTTTCCACTTGGAAGCTTTACCAAGTCCCAAGTTTGGTTTCGATGCAAAGAGTCCATCTCTTCATCTATAGCCTTTTGCCACCTAGCTTTCTCAAGACAATTTTGTGCTTCATGAAAAGACTCGGGCTCACCCGCATCAGTAAATAAAGCATAATACAAGGATGGAGAATACCTTTGGATGAGTTTAGGAGTCCTTGTAGATCTCCTCAAAATTTGTGGAGACTCAAATTCTTGTTCTTCCTCATCAACATGAGCATCCTCTTGCTCAATCACCTCTATGCTATCATCATGGCCACCAACATCACCATGGCCATCTACATCATCATGATCTTGAGAATAAATTTTTTCTACTTGCCGAGGAGGAACACATGAGTCAACTTGCATGTAAACAAGTTTCTCATCCTTTTGCTCTTTATGATGGCTTTCTTTAAACATCACATTCTCATGAAATATGACATCATGACTTCTAATTGTCTTCCTTTCAATTGGATCCCACAACCTATAGCCTCTATCATCACCACCATAACCAAGGAAAGCACATCTCCTTGATTTCAAATCAAGTTTACTTCTCTTTTCGGAAGGTACATGCATATAAGCTTCACAACCAAAAACTCTTAAATGATTATAAGAGATTTTCTTACCACTCCATAGAATTTCTAGAACATTACCATCCAATGGAGCACTTGGTGATTGATTGATGAGGGTATACCGTCACGTATTTGCGCTTCCAGAAAGAACTTAGGAAGACCGGAGTGAGACAAACATACTTCTTACCCTTTCCCGCAATGGTCCTATTCATTCTTTTAATTTACACCATTTTGTTGTGCGGTGTAAGGAACTGTCTTCACTCTCTTAATGCCATTCTCCGCACAAAAACCATCAAAAGCATTAGAGCAAAACTCTCCACCATTGTCGGTTTGCAAGCATTTTATAAACATTTCACTTTCTTTCCTACAGACGCCTTGAACTTCTTAAAGTTTCAAAAACTTGATCCTTGGATGCTAATGGATAAAGCTAACACTTTCTAGAATAATCATCCATGAAAGTAACAAATAAGAAGCACCACCAGGAGACTTGACATTCGTAGGGCCACAAACATCGGAATAAACCAACTCCAAAGTCCTTTCAACTTTCCGCTGAGATCTGCCTTTTAAAATTTACTCTATGTTGTTTTGCCCATGATGCGATGCACACATAATTCAAGAGATAATTCTCAAATAAAGGAATAAGCCTTTTATCTTGCTAAATACCTTCATTCCACGTGCTCACTAAGATGTCCAAGCCGACTATACCAAACATGCATATCATCGCTCCACTTGCGCCGATCATACATCTTTTGAGTGAACCAAGAAAAAGTATACAAGCTTCCATCCTTTTGACCCTTTAATACCCGTCATACAACCCTTGGAGATTTTCCCACGATCCATTGCTAAAAGTAACCACATAACCGACTTCATGAGTTGCCCTGAAATAAGATTCTGATTATCTCGGAACATGCCTTACAGTTAGTCAATGTATGCTCCTTCCCATTTACTTGCTTAATAACCACATCACGATGCCCAAAATTTTACAAGCACGATCATTCGCCGAGGTAGACATTACCACAGTCAACCTCTTTATAAAGTGGAAAAATGATGATCCGGACATATATGAAATGAAGCACCGGAGTCCAACACCCAAGTATCTATGGAAGAAGATACCATCAAGCAATGCTTAATGTGACTCCATCATCACTTTGAGATGCTATGCTTGCTTCACCATCAACTTACCGCCCTCTTTCGCTTTTGCCTTTAAAAAGATTACAATCATTCTCTCATATGACCTTGTTTCTTGTAACACCAACAAGTAACAACCCGGCCCAAGTGACTTTGATCTCTCCCTTTGGCTTGTGACACGCCCTTACTAGCCAAAAACGATCATCCCTTTGTTGAGACCTTCCTCTTTCATGGGAGCCCTAGGGATTGACTTGAGTCACTAGACATTTGTGAAGAACCCTTCTAGTCTCCTCACTACTCAATGAAGAAACAACATCATTCAATTTGAACTTGTTCCCATTGTATTTGCCATGGTAGTAACAAGTAGTGCCCAACTTGAGGCAGAGAGCTCCAAAAAGTAGCAAGCATAAAGACCTCTTCATCAAGATTGCACCTAAAGGCTTTTAATTGTGCCACAATAGAATTAAACTCATTCACATGCTTTCGCACCATGATACCATCCTTCATTTTCAACAGAAATAACCTCTTCATAGCATGCATCTTATTGATACCCGATGGTTGTTCAAAAGATTGCTTCAAAGTACTCCAAAGTTCTCGCGAGCGTATCTACGTTTGATAAACATCAAAACAAGATGGATGGTGAAATATATGTACCTTATCACCCAGACAAGCATTTTTCGATCAAGAACCTTCATTGTTCATCACTCGTAGATGAGGGTTTAACATCATTCCCCACAGTGGTAGATCCAACTCTTTATAGACAAGCGTGATCCTCCATCATTATCTTTCATATTGGCCAATTGTCCTCCTTGATCTTTTTCAAAGCTCCATTGCCTTATCCATTACTAAGGAAATCAAATCACCACCGATACTAAGCCCCAATCATCAATTACAAGCTTTAGACAACTCCACGATCCTAGAACGAAACTCGATACCAATTGTTTATGTATAAGAGGCTGAACGTAGTGGCAATTCACTCGAACAATCGGGTGTACTGATATCGCAATATCTAGTAATCACACAATAAATAGGCAATGCAAGGATAACGTATACAACCAATCTCTCAGAGAATAAAGTAAGAGACACTCAATTTAACGTGGTTCGGCTAAGAACAAGCCTACATCCACGGGAGAACAATGCTTCAGTATATCATGGGGGAATAACAAGAGTACAAGAGTACATGAAAATAGGCATAAAGCCACAAGAGAATTACCAAGCTCTAAGAACTAGCCTTATCTCAAAAACAAGGGTCTTACTTTGCTTTCATGAGATCAAGCAAGAACAAGAGCTCTCCTCAACACCTTCACTCTTTCCACTCTCCAAATACAAGAGAACTCACCCTCTCTATCTTTCTTTCTTTTCTCTCATTACACAACACCCAACAAACATAACTCTATATAACCAATAGAGCAATCTAGACCGTTGGATGAAAAGAGATCAAGATTTGGCTTCATCCTAAGGATATTAAGCCAATATTTAACAAATGGAACAAGCTTTTTCTTTTTTATTAATAAATAGCTTACACAAACTCTTTCCTACAATAATTTTACTAACAGAATAATTGTTCCTTTTTGTCAACTATAAAAAGCATCAGTAAAGAAATTTTTGGAGGATTAATTTGAAATCAATTTAGATTCAAAGACTAAAGTGACCTTTCGAGCATACTGAGTATACTGTAAGAGTTAAGACATTTAGTATAATTCTTTGTGACTCTATCATTTCACCACAAATATAAGTTTTTTATGATAAAAAATAAATAAATTGATACTATTAATTGAATTTATTTTGATGTCTTTTATTTGTGCTACTAATATAATTATAATTATGACAATTTATTATCTTTCACAATGTACCATTATTAATAGTGTTATAAATTCTTTTGTTGCTAAAGTTTATCACTATCAGTATATTAATAATAGCGCATTTTTTTATCACGAATATTTTTTTCTCACATGATATTTTATTTTTTTTGTGATGATAATTTTTTTCAATAAAAATAGAACTAGTAGTGACCACTAAATGTTGTGGTAAAAACAAAATTCCCATTATTGTCACTGTTATTATTATTATTATTTTTATTTTAATGATGTGTCAATATAAACAATATAAACATAACAAGTTAATGATGATATATATCTATCACAGGTTTAGAGATAGAGCCAAGATCTAGGGGTAACAAAAACAAAAAGGCTAGTGAGTTGTTTAGGTTTTAGTTGGAGTCATAATAGAACTAGTAAAAATGTCATGCCAGCTAAACAAATTTAAACCATATATACCACTTTGTAAAAATTCAGATAACCTAATAAATATTTCTACAAATATTTTTCTAATAAATATAAGTTTTTATAATGCATATACCAATTTGTATAAAGTCATAGAGACAGATGAGATATTACTATAAATAGTTTCTTAAAAATATAGTTTTCATACCATATATATATCAATTTAGAAAAAATCAAAGGATCAAACAATAGATTTTTACTAATGTTTTCTTATAAATAAAATTTTTTATTCCATATATTTTAATTTTCAAATAGTGAAGTTTTTTTGTAAATACTTTCTTTAAAATATATGTTTTTTTATAGCATATATCAATTTATAAATAAACAGTAACCACTTTGCAAAAAGCCAAGGGAATATGGCCTATTTGGTCCGTTCGCTCCATGCTTGGTCACATTGTAATTGACAACTATAAATTCATATAATTTGTTTAATATTATTATTTGCAAATAATTTTAAATATTTTTTTATAAATATTCAACCTATATATATTGACAACCCAACAGTGATATTTAACATATCAATAGCATTTACCAAACTAAACTTTGAGACTTCATCGAATGGTAAGGTTTCATTTTTTAATCTTAGCTTTTTAAATTTAATCTTTCATATTTTTAATTTTAATTTATTAATTTATTAGATTTTAATTACCATTTGTATTTTATTTTTATAACATATTGTGCTATTAATAAGAAATTTTTTTATAAAAATTATAATAAAAACATTAAAAAGATGTATCAAAAAGAAATTAATTCTATAGCATTATATATTGCATAATTTTTAATTTAAAAATAAATGAAATTAGGATCTGTCGGTTTTGATTTGCAATTGGCCAATCAAGTCAGAACTGTCAGTTTTTAGATAAATAAAATAGCCCATAATCAAGTCTATCTTCTAGAACATAAAATATTCTCTGATTTATTTATATAGTAAGTAGTTGTTAGGGTTTCTAAATATGATATAGCCACTCACAAATCTAATGATACAAGGATATATATCTAGTCCTCTACAGGTCAACCATCTTAGATGTTACCTAGACATTTGAAAAGATCAGAATCAATCTTCTCTTCTTCATCTGATCCTTTGCTTGGCTGACATTTCATGAGTTTATATATCATCAACAAATTAATTCATTATCTTGAAATTTTCACAAACAATATATTTTACTTTAACTCCTAGAAAATATGAGCTTAATATCTACCGCTTTCAAATTCTTGATCCATAAGCTTTTTTTATATCTTTTACGTAAACTTGGATTAATTCCATGAAGATATAATGGTTATCAACAGAGTTAACAAATAAAAAATTTTAGTTTTCTCATGCCTTGACTTTTGAGAGTATGTATGCCTTTAAAAACTAGTGAATCCATTTTTCTTGGAAATATTTGCCAACTCGAATATTCTATGCCTTTAAAAACCCATTTTACTTCAATTGTCTTTCATATTTGAAGGAGAGTTGCCAATTCTTCATCTATTACACCCTCCGCTACTCATCTTTTTGCAATATTTTCAAAAATTTATAAGCTCACCTCACTCTCTTAGCTCCTATAAGTAACTCAAAAGAATCTTTAAAAATAATGCTACAACTAATTTAATTTATCATTAAGCTCCACAAAACTTTTGTCACTCCTTAATTAATTGAGATGTGGGTAAAGGCTTTTTATGGGCATTAATAATAATCTCTTTAACTCCTTAAGAACCAGTGATTGCTCTCATCTGAATAGCCCCAACTACTAAATTTTCTTTGGTGAGATAAGGATATTGGAAAGAAAATGAACTTTTGGATAGGTCCATTGCTTCACTAAAAAAACTAGATGTCATACCGTTTTGTTTGAAAATAAATGTAATAGGCACTCACAAACAACTCAATAGATACAGTAATATATGCACGCGATAATGATTCAGAAAAACATGATCAAACTTTACATGGATGAATTAAATGTGGATAAACCACAAATTTATTGAGAAAAAAAAAACTGAAAAAAAGGAAAGAGTCAACCCTCACCAGCAGTGAGGGAAAGCAAAGAAACAACATAACACCAAAAAAATAAAAAGGAGAAAAATACGGACAAAGGCAAGGCAGCTGAAAAATGCCGCGGCAGATCTCAGCTCGAAAGCATGGGAGTCAGGGACCCCTACTCCTGAATATCGCCATGGTCGTGATCGCCAGCTGGGTTAGGAACTCTAGCGCTGAGAAAGTTGAGGGAGCGCTTGATTTTGTGCGAGGCTTCATTGAGCGAAAAGTCTGGTGCTCACAAGAATCGCTGAAAACCAAGAAAGAAGCATAATATCAGCTTTAGAAATAATGTAATAATGATGTGAAGCATTCATTTGAAAAATACGTAGTATTCCGCTCAATCCGAGATATTCCACGAGCAAATAGGAGAAATGAGGGTCCCAAAGAACTGCAGTATCGAGCAATAAGGGAAAGGCGACTGTGTGGTCCAAATTGAGGAATAGATTGTGGGGAGGAATGGAATCCAAAACATGGTGGAAGAAATTCTGATACGCTTGGAGAACTCACAGTTGATGAAAAAGATGATTCGAGTCTTCGTGAGCATTGTGACAAAGAACACAAGTATCCGAGTGCAAGCGCGATAAACACCCTTTCTTAAAAAGGTTATCTAGTGTGAGAATTTTGTCTTCTCTAGCGAGCCAGCAAAAAAGAGTAATTTTACTAGGGCAACGGATTTTCCGTAAGCGAGTGGTAATGCGAGCTACTGAATCCACCATCAATAAGTGAATCAGAAAGATTTGACGCTGAAATTCCACTTTTTCTCGCAAGGCCAAAAATTAGTGTCATCCTCGGTATGAGACATGTACAGGGGATGATTTCCGTAAGTGGATTCGAAAGATATCGAGAGAAACAGAGGGGAAAAGAGTCTCTAGATTGTTAAGTAAATGGGTAAACCGCCTTAAAGTGATCCAGGTGAGACTGATCGAGAAAAATATAGGGACGGCCAAAGATCTTTGAGAAGAAGCCCAGCTGCGCACGATCGAACCCGGAGGAAAGTGCTAGACCCACTCGATGGATTTGTTTAGGCAGGAGCGGATAGCAGGTAAAATAGAAGTCACTCCATCCCAAAAGAACGATTTGTTTCTAGGTGGAGTGTGAAACAAGAGATCATTTGGGTCATCGATAGAATAGTTTGACAGATGATTTTAGCCGACAAACTGCTTGGCTGATGGTGATAATTTTCACCACCACTCCCAAGCAAGGCATTATTGAATTCCTTGAGGTTGAGGATTCCCCAGCCTCCCATGTCACGAGGTCTAGTGATCCTGTTCCAGGCGATCAATCTGATGCCTTTAGACCCAAGTCCGGCCTTTCCAAAGGAAGTCTCTTCGGATTTTATCGATTTCATTGATAACCCAAATGGGGAGTTTGAAGACTGACATCCAGTAAACTGGAACGGTGGAAAGGACAGAGTTGATGAGAGTAAGACGGCCCCAAGAGATAAGTAGTTTGCTTTCCTGCGGGTGTGAGTCTAGAGCGGACCATACTAGTGAGCTTTAGCCCAGCCTAAACGCTTTAGGTCTCCGACCGAAAAATGGGATCCCAAGGTAAGTGATAGGGAGACAGCTTTCTAGAGCAGATAGGATTCTAGCAGAGGAATGATGGGTTGGAAGCCATAATTTGTAGAGTACAAACAACTTTTTCGAGTAATTAATGGATAAACCAGAGGACCCCCTCGAAAAGGTAAAGAGGATTAGTTTGATGATATGGAGATCATCCTGCCCTCCAGCAGATAAGATAAGAAGTCATCAAGATATTGAAAAATGACATATGTTATCCGCTTTGATTTAGAGGGACACCGACTGAACTTTAGATTTGAGTGCATGAGAAAAACATAGCACTAAGAACATCGACGAAAGAAGAGGGCTGAAGAAGCGAGGGGATAAGGGATCACCTTGCCTCAATCCCCTTTTGCATTTGACATAACCCTGAGTAGATCCATTGATGATGAACTGGGTTTTGGCAGTGCTAAGAATAGCATGGACCCAAGAAAGCCATTTGGGTCCAAATCCTCTAGCGGCCAGAACATCGAGGAGAAAGTTCCAATCTAAAGTGTCAAAGGCTTTAGCAAAGTCGACTTTGAAAACATAACCGAGGGTTTTCCGCTTGCAAATGTGAAAATAACTTCTGGGCGCCAGACAATGTTGTCCGTGAATGCACCTACCTTTGATGAAGCCAGTATTGGGAATCGCCCACGAGGGCATCGATGATGCTATGTCGATTGGCAAGGGATCTTAGAGATGATTTTACAAGTGGAGTTAATGAAGACTAACCCGGACGCGTAGATCCGCAACATTACCATGTGAGTTACACTTAGCAATAAGAGCAATATTAATCCAATTTATACGCTCGAGGTTTTTAAAGATCTCCTCATAAAAATCCCCAGGAAGAATGGCTAAAGAATCTTGAAGAAGGGTCCAATGTTTTTGAAAGAAAAAAGAATAGGAAAGCCATCCCGACACTCGAGCTCTATCAGGGGTTGAGACCAAAAACGATCTTTGTTTAATTTCGTCAAGGGAAAAAGGAATTTTGAGTGGGAAAAGATCGATCCTAGCTTTATAATCAAGAGGAAATGCCAAATGAACAGGAAACCTATTAGGAATGGGGGTTCCAAGAAGAGAACGGTAATAATCAGAAAAGATTCTACCAATTTGGTCCGAACCATCGATCCATTGGTTATTATGAAGGATGTGAGAGATATGATTTAAGTTTTTTCTACCATTAGCAACCTGATGGAAAAACTTAGTGTTGGAATCTCCTTCTCTAAGCCAAGTGATTCTGGAACGTTGTTTCCAGTAAATTTCTTCCTGCTTAAGAATTGTGAAAAGTTTATTGCGGATATGGGAAAGACGCGTGGATTCATCCTCGATAGTGCGCTCTCGCCGATGATATCAATAGAATTTAGTTCAGCAAGCAGACTAGTTTTAAGAAGTTTAGAGGCACCAAAAGTATTCTTGGACCAAAGACGGAGTTTAGTTTTCAAATGGGCTAATTTCTTGAAAAGATAAAAAGCACCACAACCAGCAGAGATTAAGTTCCATCCACCGCCTTGAATAAGAGAAATAATATGGAGGTCGAGTACCAGAATTTCTCAAATCTGAACATACGGGAACGTTTAGAATGGTCTCCAAAATCGAGACAAATGGGGGAGTGATCCGAGCAACTGGGGAGAACGAATCGGGTTGTTCTAGGAAAAGAAGAAGTCCAAATCGTGGGAATATAGAAGCGGTCAAGCCTAACCCAGATAGGGGTTAGATTGACCGTTAGTCCAGGTAAATCTACGCCCACTAATGGGCGGATCAAAGAGTTCGAGTTCACTGAGGAGACTTTGAGAGGCGAAAATGTCACTTAGGTTAAAAAGCCCATTATTTTTATCATCAATGGAAAACACAGTGTTGAAGTCTCCGCAGATTACCCAAGGGAGAGGTATGAGTAATCTTAAAGTTCGGAGTTCATTCCAAAAATCAGGTCTGATGGCACGAGAATTCGGGCCATAAACACTAGTGCAAGCCCAAGTGACATTATTAAGACGATTAATGAATTTAATGGAAATGGAGAATGACCCCTTATGAATTAAATTGCCAAGAAGTTTAGAGCTGTCCCAGGCAATAATAATACCTCCCGCAGATCCCTTTGCAGGAAGGTAATCGAAGGAATCAAAGCGTTTGCCTCCAATTGAGCGCCAGTAAGACAAATGAATTTCGTGTAATTTAGATTCTTGAATACATACAATGTCCGTAAAATGAATTTAAAATAATATCTTTGACAAGATGGCATTTAGAGGGTTTGCTCAAAACCCCTAACATTCTAGCATAAGATTTTCATGGAGAAATGCGGGCTTATGATCTAGGCATAGATCTCGAGGAGATCCAGGAGATGGGGAGGAACCATAGAGGCTCTATTAGATTCGAGGGGATCTAATTTTTCTAGGCATTTAGAGTTTTATGAGAGGGAGATCCTAGGAATTTAATCTGCAGAATCTATCGTAATTAAACATCCCGAGCATCGGATCCCAAGAAGAAAAATACGGAATTAATAGGAAAAGGCGTACCTTCTCTGGATCTTCGTGAATTTTCTTCTTAGTGGAGCGAGGAGGGAGGGAACAAATCGCTTCTGCTCCATACGCCGAAGGCTTCTTGGGTCTTTCACTCCCTTCCGATATCTTTGAGTGTCAAGAGGATTTTTGGCAAAACGACCTCGGGGCAATAATTGCATCGGAAGAGTTAGGAATGACATCACTCATTTGGATGTCAGCAAGTTCAGAAGGAAGTGGATCTTGTTCAGGTAGGTTGTGCCCAATATCATCAAGAAAAGGATCGTCTTCCAACATGTCATTTCGCAGTATATCTTCATCTTCACCCCAATCTAGGAGTTCTTCATCAGAGGGATCTTCCAGGGGAGTTACGGGGTGTAGGATCAAGAGCGTGGAATTTATCGGGAATTGGCGCTGGGACCGAGTCCACCCTCCATGAATGAATATCCAAGTATATCCATCCGCGGTATAGAGATAGGTGGGGGAGAGGTTTGAGATGAGATGGTAAGTTTCACGATCGGGAGGCAAAGGAGTTGAATCCCCGATCGGGGATTAATAGATATAGTTTTTAGAAGTGCTGAGTTATCATCACGAGTGAGGGCAACTATAGGATAATGAGGTTCGAATGTTGATTAATAGGAGGAGCTATATCAAGTTGATTATCTTGATGAGTTAAAACAACATCTGATGGTGGATCAGTTTGTTGTTTATCTTGATGAATTAAATCAACATCTGATGGTGGATCGAGAGCGAGTAGATCTCGAGGCAAGACAGTCCTTTGAAGTTTGGAGGATTGATTATCTCTAGGCACTTAGAGATCAGGGTTTGGCAACGATGCACGGGATCCCAGTCATGATGAGATGAAAGAGAATGGAAGTTTCATCTTGAGGCGATAAGTGGGGAGACCGGAGTTTCACGGGGAATCATGGGAGATCCGATCCGAGGCATAAGCGGCGGGTGCATGGAGCCAAAGATAATAGTGGAGTTCGAATCCAGAGGCACGTTGTCGGGGCTGTGGAACAACCACCAAAGCGTAGCCATCGCATGGCAACAGAGGAGTTGCGATGAATCGCTTCTCTCCAGGAGTTTGCGGGGATCGAGGTTTCTGGCGATCCGCCGATCAATCGGGGGAGGGAGAGCATCTCCCTGAGATCCACTGGCGGTAGTCCTCATCGGTTGGCCAAGGCGGAGTGAGCTCTGGTCTCGCCAATGAGGGAGTCGAGGATGGGATTTAAGGGTTCTTTGCCCTTGGAAAGCTTGGGGGCATAAACCTGGTTACAAGGTGGATTATGAAGAGTGGACGCCGGCCCCTGCACAACTTTGGAGCGAAGAACATGAACACCATCATCCTCAATTTGACAATGAAGCTACGGACACCAACATCGACTTGGTGATCTCCACGAGGGAATGTGATCCGCGGGTTTTACAGCTTTACCAATGTACTGAGGTGTTCGAGGGAGACGTGGCTCCTTCTTTTTGAACATATGTCAGTCGCCAAGTGGTCAGGAGAACTTCAGCGATGGAGTCAGTTCCCAACGAGTGAAGTGGTAGATTGGAGATCCGAATCCAATTATAGTTACCACCTGCGATCGCGTGTGATCCGAAATTCCATGATCCGAGTAGAGGCGTCACGTGCAGAGGGGCCAAGAGGAGGAGTTCGAGAGAACGGGCTTTTCTTCACCACAGTAGCTGCATCTCTTGTAGTCGACATAGTAAGAACGAAGTCGTTATCAAATGGAGTAATATGCTCACAGAAATCAGGGTTTAAGCACTGAGAGAGAGAGAGGAGTGGAGCGAGCGAACACTCGCGTTACCAGAGATAACTCGATAATTACCATTTTTGAGATCTTCTTTGGATTTTTAAAATAGCTTTTGGTTATAGGCAAGGATACTCACGAGAAGTCGGGGAGGAGCGGAGGAACACGAAGGAGAGGTTTAAGTTCGAGAGGTAATTCCCGGCGGAGGAGCTTAGATCTAACTCGATTTCTTGGTGTCATGTCGAGCGAGGGTGCAGGCGGGCACCCGGATGGCAAAGTGTCCAACTCCAGAGCAGCGTTTACATGTGAGTTGGTATCTACAATCCTCTAGCTTGTGTCCAGATCTCAGGCATTTCTTGCAGAAATCACCGAATCCCAGTGGCGGGCGCTTGAGAGAGGCTTGGATGGAGGAAGACGGAGGTTCAGAAGGTGGTGGATTCCGGGCAACGTCAGCATAGGAGGTCCCCTCTCTCACCGGGGAAGCCTTCGATGCTTGGAGATCCGGTGGTTTCTGTGGTTGTGAGAAAGAAGAAGTGGAAGAGTGAACAGAGGGCCGAGAAAATCGGCGAGAGCTACCATGTGAGCCACCGCGAGCACCACCACGAGAGTGTCGGTAACTACCAGATCCATTCCTAGATCCGAACGAGCTGTCGCGCGAGCTGCCGAGAAATCTCATCGTGTAGCTTGTTTATAAGATCATAACTATTTAGGTATTTATAGTATTTGGAAACTCATCATTTAGGTATTTATATATTTACAGAAGCATTGGGTTCTCTTTGTGTAAAACTATACAATTTATTCTCCAAACATTTATTTCATGTACGTGAAAACTCTTCAATTTATCATTTAGCATATAGATCTTAATCATTCAGCATCACTTAGTTTTTTATTTATTTTAGAGTCATTTAATTTCTCATCAATCTCACTCACAAATAGGTACACCTCGGTGAGAAATATAATATGATGATTCAATTGAAGGATGACTACAACAACAGAGGTTGTCTTGTTGGAAGTTGTTCCCTCAATTGTTGGGCCAAGTACAAGATTAGCCAAAGATCAATCAAGTTACTCAAAGAGATCAAGAACTTGAAGACGGAATATGATGCTTTCAAAGAAAAAACAGAGGTACAACCTCCAAGAGCAGTTAGGGAGATCCCAACTTCATCAATTGCTGTGGGCAAGATTATCAAGTTAAATCTTGAGAAAGTTCATGGTTACTTGGCAGATGACAATGTATCTATGGTGGGGATTTGGGGCATGGGAGGGGTCGGAAAGACAACTCTCTTGAATGAAATCAATAACTCATTACAAGGTGGTGGTGCCAATATGGGGTTCAAGCATGTCATTTATCTGGTGGTTTCAAAAGAACCTCAATTTGAGAAGCTTCAAAAGGAGATATCTACAAGGTTGGGATTGCCCTCTAACTACGAGAAGAGTGACATATTTGAGTTTTTGAAGAACAAAGGACTTTTTGATGCTACTTTAGATGATATGTGGGAGAGTGGAGCCTTCACAAAACCCTTAGTATTCCACTTGCTCACCATCAAAGCCAAAAGCTGGGAAGATAGAGGTCAAAGTGCAAGCACAAGGTGATCTTCACAACCGAGAAAAAGATGATGTGTGTGCTCGTATGAAAGCTGACAAGAAGATCAAAGTTGAATGTTTGGATGGAGAAGAAGCATGGCATCTTTTCAAGCAACACGCAAATAAAGAGACCATCAATTCCAATGCTCGGTATTAAAAAATTGCAATGAAAGTTATGGAGAAGTGCTTAGGGCTTACCACTTGCCCTTAAAGTTATTGGTGGAGCCATGTCGAATAAGAAGAAACTCGAAGAGTGGCGTGACATGCTCGGGTCATTAGTTAACTTGGACGTCAAGACAGTCACAGATATTGAAGAATCATTGTTTTGCACTTTGAAGCTCAGTTATGATAATTTGGCGGATGATACTCTACGTCAATGTTTCTTGTGTTGTGCTCAGTGGCCTGAAGATAAGGAGATTTGTGTGTTTGGTCTTATAGAGTATTGGATTGGAATTGGATTGATCGATGACTTGAAAACATTGGAGAAGCTTTTTGACAAGGGATATAATCTCATTGGAAACTTAAATGCAGCATGTTTGGTGGAATTGCACAATAGGCTGATGGTGAAGATTATGTCAGATTATGTCAAATTACATGATGTGATTCGTGATATGGCAATCGTGGATTGTCTCTGAGTGTGGCAAGAAAAAGAACAAATGGATTACAATATGTACAAATGATGATGATGATCTTCGTCAATCTATACAGTGGGAAGTAGGTACTTGGAAGGAGGCAGAACGAATATTTTTCAAAATAGATAATTGGGAGGAATGTACACAATCTATATTAAATAATACCTAAATATTGATGCACCAACTTCTCTCGATATCCTAATCTTAAGAGTCTATTTATTAATGCAGTGTATTTCATCTCCGTTCGGTCCGATAATATGTTCCTAAATATTTTCCCTCATATGCCATCTCTCATATACTTGAATCTATCTAGGGCACCTATCTCTGATGTTTCAAAAGAAATTCGAGTTCTAGTCAATCTTCGTTACCTCAACATCAGCAACACACACATTTTGTCACTTCCACCTGAATTCAAAGAGCTGCAGGAATTAAAATACTTCATTTGTAGAAATGACGGCATGTTCCTACAAATAAAGGATGGGTTGTCTACATTATCAAGGTTGCCCAAGTTGCAAGTGATTGATCTTTACGGAAATAATTGTTTAGAAGCAGGTGATTTGAGTTTATTGAAGACAAGAGTTAAAGCGATTGGTATGCATGTGACCTCACTGAGACTCTTGGTCTTCTCAAGCATTTGCCAACTCGAATATAAGTATGCAAGGATCGCATTGTGTGCCTAAACTCCGCTTTTGTGACTTGAGTTACAAACATGGTGGTGAGGGTTTGATGAAGTTAAAAATTTATCAATGTCGAGCGTTAAGGAGTTGTTGATAAATGGCGAGTAGGGGTCGATCTAAATCATATCAATTTGATTCATCTTGCAAAGCTCAAGCAAATCACTTGGCCAGCAGAAACATTACCTAGTCAATGCTTCCCGAGGTTGACATTTTCTTTACATTGGTGCTTGTGATTCTCTAAGGAGTCTTTTAGTGGGTTTTTGCATCTCCCATGCCTTGGGAATTTAATTTTAGAATATTGTTCAGCAATGGAGGAATTGATTGACCTACTGCATCGAGATGCAACAAGCTTCATCAGGCCTTGCCACCTTTCCTAGCCTACATTGTTTGAGAATCGCTGCTACGCGAACTTAGTGAGCTTAAGCACATGTCCATTGGATTTCCCTGTTTTGTCTAGACTTGACTTGGGCGATTGTCCAAAGCTGAAGAAACTTCCTTTCAAGTCATCCATTGTCAATAATAAATTCCAACATGTGTATATAGATCATGAAATATGGGAGAATTTGGAATGGTAGGACACAACAATCCAATCTCATCTCGCGAAGTTTCGGTAAGACATTATGTATGATTCATGTCAATATTTTAGTATATTATGAAAATTTACATTCAAATCATTGTTAGTTGAAAATAATCTCTATTTTAGATTATGTTGTTGTAGAACATTTTATATTAGGAAGTATTCTGGTTTATAAGAGTTGCTTTGTCATTATTGTCTAAATGTGTGCATGTATTGTAATATTTTGATTTAATAATAAATTATATCCTTTTCATTTTTTTTCATTTCGTACTTTCATCATACCTCATTTTTAGGTTAATTATTATTTTTAATTTTAATTTTTTGTTTTCGTTGTATAGTCAATAAACTATCAATTTATTTATATAAGGCCCTAGTGTTATTGGTTTTTATTATAGCTCAATGAATAATGGTTTGTGCAACAATTTTATTAGATATAGATTATAAAAATATAATAATTGTTGATTTATAGGTGGATTTATGAGTAAAAATAAAAATCCATATTATTTTATTTTTTTAAAATTAATTTTGAGATGATAATAAATTATAGTTAAGATTTTTTTATATTTTTTTCTAATTTAACTTATGTTTGGAAATGCAAAGTAATCAATCAAATAAATAAAAAAATATAATGGATCAATTGCGGTGTAAAGGATGATCTGAAATCAAACCCATTCCCCCATCTATATCGGATCCGGATCACGGTCCTTCAAGGATCCAACCCGATAAATTTCAAAACCCTCGTTCTATCTCTCTCTGGTGTTCGTTGTGGTTGTGGGTGTGGGTGAAGAGAGAATGGGGGATTTGCTTGCGGAGTTGGAGCATCTACTCCGATCCGTAAGAGAGATTTTGCTCAAAATCTCATAATTTGATGTTTAGGGTTTCAGTGTTTCACAATTATTAGATGTGGATTTCCTTTTTTTTTTAAATTTTGATTTTGGTGGTTTGTTTTGATGGATTGATGGATGGCTGGATGTTGTGTTCTTCAAGGAATGCAAGGATAGAGCTATCAAGGATTTCACTGTTGGTGCTTGTGCTTCTTCAACCATTGCCTGGATCGGTATAGGCTTTATATATAGTTTCTGGATGAATAAAGAAAAAAAAAAAATCTTTCCTTTCTATAATACTTAATGTTATGACCATCTATGATATCTCTAAAATTTGATTTTATCATTTTAAATATGTATGCAATGCAACATCTAGGAGCTTGGTTCCTTGGCATAGATTTAGCCTTTCAGCTGATGAGTTCATGAACCATTCTTCTAATTTTATGTTTGTTTCATTAAAATTGACTCATTTTCTCTCTGTTTTTTTATTCAAATACTTAAATTCACCACCTTTTTTAAAATGAAAAGAAACTGATTACTAGTGCTGAAATATTGATCTTGTAGTTCTATCTTGTATCTTAAATTAATTGGGGTTGTGAATTATCCAAGTAATTTAATTTTTGTACGTGTGAAGCTTCAAGTTATTTCTCATGGAATTAGATTTGTGTGTGTGTGTGTGTGTGTGGAGCTTCTGTTAATTGTGGTTCATGAAGTGCCCAAGCAAATTACATTTTCTATTTGCCTTCAATCAATTGAGCTCATGAAATTGGATATTTGTTTGTGGAGCTTCAATTAATTGGGCCTATTAATCATTCAGATAATTACATTAGTGTGTGCTTATCGGGAGCTTAGATTAATTGATTGCATGGATTATCAAAAAAAATATTTACATTTCTGTTTACAGTTGTGTTGCATTTCTAAGTGTGTGTTGTGTGTGTGTGTGGAGTCTCAATTAATTGAGTACATTAATTGTCAAAATAGTTAAATATGTGTTTTTCTGTGTACGGCTTCAAATAAGAACTGAGAATAGATAAATAATTAGCTAGGTAATTAAAACAGCTAATGGCTTTATAATTATTTAAGAGCCAATGCTTTTGAAATTGTTTAAGAGTTTAATGATTAGCTAATGTTTTAACACCAAATTGACTAGTACCATACCCATCACGAGTGCTGACCAAGTTGTTATTTTGCATAAACTCAATTCACGCACATCCTATAATGAAGTATTCAGCTAAAAACCATAACCCACAAAAACATCTTAAGGGGAGTAGTTTAACATATTACTGTTCACCAGCTGCTTCTGCTTCTGCTTCCTCTTCCCCCTCTTGCTATGGTGAGTGGGGGGCCAGCTCCCTCGCCTGAACCCCTACGCCCCTCTCCTCCTTCTTGGGCTCAAATCGCCTCCAACCATACTAAAACTCAAGAAACCTCCCCCCTCCACAATCCTGCAGTCCTTAACAAACTCAAAGAATCTACCACCAATTTCATTAAGCTTGATAGCGACACTCTAAATCGTGCCCGCCTGAGATTCCAACATTCGCTCTTTGGCAAATTCTTCGGAAAGCCCCCATTATTCGAGCAAGTGAAGTCAATACTCCTGAAGAAATGTGAAAGCTTTGGAGAAATCCTGATTTCTGACCTTCCTAATGGTTTTATTCTTATACGTTGTTCTAATGAGTCTGTGATGCAGCGACTTATCTCTGATGGACCTTGGACCATTAATGGCATCATTCTTCAGTTGTCTCCCTGGCGACCGTATTTTGAACCAACGTTCACTAAGCTCACTACGGCTGCAATATGGATCCAACTTCATAATCTTCCCATCTAGTTCTGGAGTGGAGATACTTTAGAAACCATTTCTGGTCAATTGGGTAATCTTCTGAAAATTGATGAGCTTACTCTTTCTCTAACCCGTACCAAGTATGCCAGGATCTGCATCGAACTCGATCTTTCTAAACCGCTTTGCAAGGGCTTCTGGCTTGGAGATGACTTTCATCGGGTATTCATCGTTGTCTTGTATGAACGTCTTCCAACATTCTGTTATTCTTGTGGAGTGATAGGGCATGGGTCTAATTCTTGCAACCGCGACCCAACAACCGGGAAGGCTAATGTCTATCAGCCCCCTCGCCAGCAGCGAGGGAAGGAGGTTAGGCAGGAGCCGTCTCCCTTGGCTGTCGGAACCGGTGCAAGTGATGTTGTCCCCTTCCCTACTCCTAGCAAGATCAATGACCCGTTGTCTTCCTCTATCCCAGAACCTGAATCGGATTTCGGACCGTGGTTGCTCGTCTCTCGCCGGCGTGGCCTTTCCCGTTCTCGCGGTGGCAGTGTTCGCTCCCAGTGCGGTTGCGGGATCGGCAACCGACCCGAGAAGCGACGAGCGGTCATCCCGAGGCAACGCTGGTCTGAGCTTACGTGGAGGGCTCAGGGGAGGCGCTAGTGGGCGGCGTCACTCTCCCCCTGTCACTTCGCACGATTCCCCGGGTCTGCAGCCATCTGTTCACTCTGACTTTGTTGTTGGGGCCGTTCCTCCCGTTGCACTTCCTTTGGAACCTGGGAACTCGGTCTCGCTCCATTCCAATGTCCTTAGGGACTCCACTAAGCTCACTGAAACGTCCTCTCAAGTCCCTTCTCATGTCCTGTTGGAGACCATCCCTCCTCCCACTCAACCTATACAACCCAATCCAAAGACAAATAGACAGAGGAGCCGTAGGCATCGCTCCCCTCGCCCTGTCCTTTTGACTTCTATTACCGAAGACCCTTCTTCTTCTTTGACAAACCCTAATCCTGATCATTCTAACCTTGTTGATCGGGTCTCTGCTGCCCTTGAAGACGGATCTATGGAGGAAGATAGCGAATCAGATTCTGATGCTTCAGATGAATCGGATGCCCTGATGTCTGAAGAAGATGAGCCTGACGATCTCATGACTCTGGACTAGTACCAGGAGGAAGCCCGGCGTAGTACTCTTATTAGAAAAGGATCTCTCCTAGATGTGGATTCCCAGAAGAAGGGAAGGTTGGAACTGGGTGATTCCAGTCCTTCATGAATCCGTTCCTAATTTGTATCCTTTTTCAGGGAGTTTCTTCTTTAAAATCTACTTTGTTTATGATGAGTGCAAAAAAGATTTGCTGTTGGAACTGTAGAGGTCTCTCTTCCCGGGAAACCCTTGCCCGCACCCTCCGTCTTATTCGTCAAAAAGATATTGCTATTCTCTGTTTAGTGGAAACCAGAGCTAACTTTGAGCGTGTTGGTAAGTTCAGTTCTAAACTCTCCAAATCTTGGGATTGGGCTTCCATTCTTGCTGAGGGTTTTTCTGGAGGTATTGTTGTTTGCTGGAAGAAATGCTTAGGGTTAGTGTCCCCTCTTGCCTTCTCTAGACGTGTCCTTCATCTGGTGATATCTTCTAACTTCTTCTCTAGCATTATTATCTCTGTTGTGTACAATTCTAGTCGAGTTTCTTCTCAATGTGCAGTGTGGAATGAGCTCTCTAAAATCTCCCTTCTTCAATATCCTTAGCTTATTATCGGGGATTTCAACTCTATTTTGTTCCCGACTGAGCATAAAGGGGGTCGTTTTCATTACTACTCGAGTAAAGCTAACTATTTTCGGGATTTTGTTGATACTAATAATCTTTTTGATCTTAACTTTTCAGGCTCCCCCTATACGTGGTGTAATAATCAACGTGGCCTTGCTCGTCGTTGGGCTCGTCTTGATCGTTGCATCGTTAACTTACTTTGGATTTCCTGTTTTAAAAAATATTCTCTTTCTCATCTGTCCCGTAGTTTTTCAGATCATTCACCTCTTGTCTTATCGATATCCCTGCTTGATACTCCTAGACGGTACTTGTTCAGGTTTGAAAACTACTGGTTGGACTTTACAGGTTGTCATGACATTGTTAGATCTGGCCTTCGGTCTCCTGCTCATGGTAACCCTCTTCATATTATGTCTCACTTACTTTCTTGTATTAGATTCAAGCTTACCTTTTGAAAGAATACTGGTGTTAATTCTTTAGAGATCGCTCTTCTTCAGACTGAATCTGATATCTCTAAATTAGAAGGTATGGATGATACTCTTGATTCTCAAATTAATTTGTCAGCTCAGTATTCTAGGCTTGCAGCTCTCCAACGCCAAATTTCTGTTAAGTGGGCTCAGCGTGCGCGCCTCTTGTGGATTTGTGACAGAGATAAAAATACACATTTTTTTCACAATTCTGCCCGTATCCATGCTCATCATAATTTCATTGCTCAAGTTATGGACTCCTCTGGTAACATTTATTCCAGTCACTCCAGCATTGAGTACGCTTTCATGACTTTCTACTCTAATCTCTGGTCTGATTCTAGTTCTATTAATTATGATAATTTCAATGATATTCTCCATGCTCTGCCTGATGATCTTCCTCTTGTTCCTCCTGATGTGGGTCAGCTTCTTGTCAGGGAGGTTACTAGGGAAGAAATTTATCTTGCCCTTCTTGATCTGCCTACTGGTAAATCTCCTGGTCCAGATGGTTTTAATACTGAGTTTTATAGGTTTTTTTGGAATGACATTGGTGACTATTTAGTTGATGCTATTAAATATTTTTTTCAAAATTCTCATCTCCCTTCCTCCTGGGGTAGAACTTATATCACTCTTGTCCCCAAAAAACCTAATCCTCAGCTGGTTTCTGATTACCGTCCCATCTCGCTCTGTAATGTCTGTTATAAGATTTTATTGAAACTTCTTTCGAATAGAATCAAGCATGTTCTCCCTACGCTTGTAGGTAGAGAACAAGCTGGTTTCATTTCTGAAAGAGGGGCCTTCGATAATGCTATTGCGATTCGGGGAAGTTGTTCACTCTCTTGAGTTTGACCACATTAGCCCCCTAGGATGCTTATCAAATTAGATATTGAGAAAGCCTATGATACTGATGAAATGGAGTGCAATTCTTGCAACCTTGACCAAAATGCAATTCACGATCAATGGATTTCCTGGATTCGTGCTATTCTTTTATCTTCCTCTTTCTCTATCCTTGTTAATGGCATACCCACTCCTTGGTTCTCCTCTTCTAGGGGTATCCGTCAGGGCGATCCCTTATCCTCTTACTTGTTCATCTTGGCTGCTCAAAATTTTTCAGCCATTATGAATAGGGCTTTGCATACCAATTTGATCCCAGGTTTTGATTGCAATCTGCCTCATAACTTCAATCATTTATTGTTTGCTGATGACATTATCCTTATTTCTAAGGCCTCTAGATCTGTTGCCCGTAACATAAATTTTTGTTTATCTATCTATTCTAAATTGACAGGCCAATGCCCGAACCTTGCTAAAACTCATATTTATTTCCCCTCTTGGTTTAATAATAGGGTGGCCCATAGTGTTTGTTCTATTACTGGTTTTTCTAAGGCACAATTCCCCTTTACTTACTTGGGCATCCTTATTTCTCCAAAACAACTCAGTGCATTATCCTTTAAACCAATGATTGGTAAGATTAAAAATTTGTGCACTCATTTGGAAAACCTATAAGCTTTTCTTACCGACTAAATCAATCCTTTTAAATTCTTCCATTCTCTCAATCCACGCTTATTATCTCTCTGCTTATCCCTGTTCCGAATCTGTTCTTGTGAAATAACCAAGTTGGTCGAGGGATTTCTTTTTGGTTTTAAAGGGGCAATGGAAAAGAGCATCCATCTCTGTGAATTGGAGTTGCATTCTTGATAAAAAATCGAGGGGGCTTGGGTCACGGAACCTTGATTATGTTAAAACTTCTCTTATGGCCAAGAATGTTTTTAAATTTCTTAACTCAGAAAATATCTTTTGGGTTAACATTGCTCGTATGAAGTATGGTAGTTTAAATTTTTGGATCGATCCTATCCCCTGCTAAGTGTTCTTGGATTTTTCGGAGGTATTTGTCATGACTTTGCCAAGATTCTCAAACATAACTTATGGATCAAATCCTTTAATCCTAATCAAACTTCCTTCTTATTTGATCCTTGGCTTTTTGATATCCCCATTGCCTTCAAGCCTACTTTTCTGAATATTAACGCAGATTTTAACTCCATTAGTTTGCCTGATCTTCTGAGTTTAAATCAGTGGAACCATAACCAGCTTAATTTTTTGTTTGGTGATCTTTTAGGCTCTTTGGTTCCTTGTATTTGTGCTTATGATTTTGATGGTAGCAATTACTGGGTTTGGTTTCCTCATACTTCAAATGTTAAAATTTCTTCAGCTATTTATAACCATTTAAATCATAACCCTACTTTGAATCTGGAATGGTCTGGCTGGAAAAAACTGTGGAAGCTTCATGTTGCTCCTAGAGTCGAGCACTTTATTTGGCTTATGCTGCATGGTAAAATCTCTACAACTGATTTCCTTAATAGTATCAATATTGGCCCTAGGACCTTATGTGTTTTCTGCAATGTTGAGAATGAATCTATTGATCACTTATTTCTTGATTGTCGTTGTGCTCAGCTGGTCTGGCATATTGTTTCCAATAACTTGGCCATTTCATTCTTTTTCCCTGATACTATTTCTTCTGGCTGCTGGATTGTTGATTATAATCTTTCTACTTTTGCTATATCTGTTATTGCTGCTTGTATTTGGTATTTATGGAAAGCTCGTTGTGATGCCATTTTCAATAACCTCAGTCCCAATTTCTCTAACATTGCTTCATTAGCTGTCACCCATGTTAAAGACTTTATGCAGGAGAACTCTTCTCTTTTGGGTCGCAAGCTTCTTCTTAACAATTTCTCCCACAGCAGTGGATTATTCCTCTTCTTTGCTCACGGATGGAATGCCAGCACCTTGATTGGTAAGTTGGATTTTTTTGTTTCAAATCATGATTATATTATTTCGTGTGCAGGTAGCTGTTCTTTCTTGGCAGCGTCTCATTTTGAAGCCGGCATTGTTGCTTTTGGTCTGGCTGTTCGTTCGGCTATTGACAGACATTTGGATATTAGATTTATACTCCACTGCAACCCTGCAATTTCCATTGCCTTGCATGATGGTTGCTTCCCCTACTACTTGGAGACATGCTCCGACTTTCTATCCGAAATCTCTCATCTCCTTCAAATTGCGGATAATCCTTCTCTTGTTGATATCGACCCTAATTGGAACTTGCCCGACTCTGCTCTCGGCCTCTTCTAGTAGCAACAATCACTCTCTCGCCTCTTTCATTACGGTGAGACACCGCCTAGATGGGTCATGAAAAACATTCTCCGTGAATGGTTTTTTTATTTCTAGTTTTTGCTTTTTCAGCTGTATTTTATTTTGTCTGTTCTTTTAATTTGGGTTTGTAATCCTTAAACATTGTAAAAACTTTTTTTCTTATCAATAAAATCAGCTCTCCGAGCTCTTTCCCCAAAAACCATAACCCACTTGATAAACTCCAACAGTAGCACTATCTATGTGTGTACATAAATATGTATATATAAATAAGCATAATTCATAAAAACCAGCAAGAATGAAAAAGATAAACAAATGTTGATGTTGATCAAAATAGGTTTCAGCATCTTAGCCCATAATGCTAACATATACACATACATAAAAAACCAAAAGATAGCTGAAAAAATATATATCTATGTATATATGTACACGTGGATTTACTTATTTGGAATAGCTCCACTCCAACTCACTCCCACAAGCTACGACAATTCTCCTTCAAAACCCTATCAATACCATAACCAAATCTAATTGCTCAATGCCAAATTAAAATCCACTAAGCATTTGACCACACCAACAATGGCATAAACTAATGAGAGCATCACAAGCATTTTTTACTCAAAGCAAGGTAACTATTAGATTAGGCAAGACATATTGTCATAGCAAGGAAGTGATACACTCATGCTTGAATAAACATCTAAGGTTCACAAAATCTTAAAGTAATTAGACTTAACAAACCAATGAAGTAAATCTAACAACAAAGTCTCCAAGGGCATTTCAACAAGCACCTTGTGTGCATGATCAAAAAATAAGTGTTGGCAGGCAACAACCATGGTAAGAATAATATATACATACATAAAACACAGGAAAAGATTTCAGCCAAGCAAAGATTTTTCTAAGGCTTAGCACATGCACAACCAACACAAGGGGCAAGGTTTCAACTGAAAGTTCAGTAAATTGAGAGCTTGCTTACCAAATAGCTATAGAGAATAAGCCACTCCACTCCAGAGCTTCCTCTCCAACCTCCAGTCAATCAAGCTTTTCAAAGTTGTAGCAAGAAGAAGAAAAAGAAGAAAAAGAGAACCTTGGCCTCTTGAAGCTTAGACCTGCTGACATTTCCCATACCAAGGAATGGCTTCTGTTGTGGAAAAAGAAGAGGTTGAATATGATTGTGAAGAGGTGAAGTTCAGCTATGTGATGAGATCATGAGACAAGAGGTGGTGATATTTCTACAGTGGAGGCAGGTGATGGTAGGGGAAAAAACAGAAGAAAAGCATGGTTGACCATGCTTGACCGGTGTGGGGCTCACATATCATATCATCACAAACAAATAGAGATACATGGATAAAAACAAAATCTTGTTCCGCCTTCCTTCTCATAACATAACATATATCATAACATCACACCACATTAATTTGGAGTGTGCAATGAAGAAAATCTCACAAATCACAATTGAGAGGTGCGCAAATGGACTTTGTTGGGAAACTTTGCATTGGGGCTGTCTGTTCTTGCATTCAGAGTCCTGTTGAGAGTGAGGGCATGGGCCATATCTTTTGCACAAAAGAGAAACTTGATAGTTTAGACAGCCCCATGGAAGCTCTCATGGCCAGGAAGAGGGACTTTGAGACCCAGCTTGATATTCCCTGCAGCTCAAGACAAAGACCATCCTATCAGCTTCAACTCTGGCTCGAAAAGGTAAAGCTTCTATATTATTATTATTACTATTATTATGCTGATTTTTTTCTTTTTTTCTTTGTTTCTTTTTTTTCTTGCACACATATATATATATATATATATATATATATATATGTTTTTGTTTCTTGAAATAATTATTGCAAGATGTATCTTCAATTCCATTAATTTGTCATTTCTAGCAGAGTATTTCTTTTTATTTGCTATCTTTTAAAAGATAGAGAAGGGGATCTGTTATTTTGCTTGTGGTTTTTGTTTTAGCACTATTCGGCCTATGTAGGTTAGGTTGTGTAGCTGTTGACGCCCGTAGGTTTTCATGTTTGTAAATTGTTTGGTTTTGTTCTATTTTTTAATAAATTGTGGTTTGTCTATTTTATCCAAAAAAAAAAAAAATTGAACGAAGATTTCAGAAAGAAAAGAAATTAGAAAAAGGGGGCTTTTCTGTCCTTATCTCTTTTAGAGAAATCTATTTAATCACAATATTTTCAAACCCACATGCAATTCAAGGAATAATTTGTATTGATTTTGATGGTATTAATTTTTCCTTTGAGAGGATTTGAATTGAATTTCAACAGGTTAGTGAAAAAGATGAGGAGGTAAAGCAGTTGAAAGACAAATTTGGCAAACAGGGATGCACTTTGGTACTTATTATCTAAATTGTTATTCAAAGTATAGAACAAGTAGAGATGCAATGGTTTTATTGAATGAGATAAATGAGTTGAAAGAAGAACAAATACAAGTTTCATTTGTAGAGGAACAACCTCCTATACCAGTCCCTGCTTCATTAAAAGTAGTGGGAAGAGGAATTGGTTCAAATCTTGATGTTACTCACGGTTATCTAGCAGATGAAACAGTCGGAATGGTGGGGATATGGGGCATGGGTGGTGTCGGCAAGACCACACTATTAAGAAAAATCTACAACTCATTGTTGGATGATGAAAACACAGGATTCGATTATGTAATATTGGTTGTGGCTACAAAAGATGTTCAGTTGGAAAAGCTTCGGGAAGATATAGCTATAAAATTGCAATTGATCAGTTCGTCTAGCAAAGAAGGCATATCCAATTTCTTGAAAACTAAAAATTTTGTATTGCTCTTGGATGATATATTGGCTGTAGTAGATCTTGTGGAACTTGGGATTCCTCATCCTCATAGTAACGACAACTCCACCAAACAATGCAAGCGGAAAGTGATTTTCACTACTCGATCTGAAGAATTGTGCACTAAGATGAGGGCTGATGAGAAGTTTAAAGTGGAATGCTTAGAGACACAAGAAGCATGTGATCTTTTCAAAGAGAATGTTAACTTAGATGTTATTGTATCGGATGTGAGGATGAAGGAAATAGCAAGACAAGTGATGATTCATGAATGAATGCGGTGGTTTGCCGCTCACTCTTATACTGATCGGTAAAGCCATGTCGAACAAAAAGAATTTTGAAGAGTGGGACTATGTACTCAGGTCTTTGAGGAAGTCCAAAACTAGTATAATTCAAGATGTGGATAAATCATTGTATCCCACTCTAGAAATAAGTTATGACAATCTCCCTAATAAACTTTGTAAAGATTGTTTTCTATATATTTCTTTATGGCCAAGAGGTGTCGGTATCTCCAATGAAGAAATTATAGACTTCTGGATAGGACTTGGACTAATCCATGAATTTGATAATCTGAGGGAAGCTTATGGTCATGGGCAGTATATCCTTCGTTTACTAGAGGCAGCGTGTTTGTTGGAGCCTTATGAGAAAGCATATATGGATTTCAAAAAAGATCTGAGGTTACATGATGCGATTCGTGATATGGCTCTGTGGATAGTGGCAAAGTCTGAAGCTAGAAACATATGGATAGCAAATGCAAATATGGGGTTGAACAGAATATCAAATGTGGCAGCTAAGAAATGGCGGTTTGCAGTAGGGGTATCTCTGATGAACAATAATATAGAAACTTTACCGAAATTGACTCAACAATGTTCTCACCTCCTGAGCTTAATGATGCAACATAATTTGAATTTGAAGAATATTCCTGATGGATTTTTCTTGTGCATGTCAAATCTTAGATAATTGAATCTATCCGAGACTAAACTTAGAAGACTTCCAAGAGACATAAAATGTTTGGTTAATCTGCAGTACCTCAACATTTCAAAGACGGAAATCTCAGTTCTACCATCTGAGATGATAAACTTGCAAAATCTGCAATTTTTGATCTGTCAGCATTTGTGGTGGGATCACATAACACCTGATGGATTGGTCTCAAAATTGCTGAACCTGCAGGTTCTTGACATATATCCAAATGCCGAGATAAAACTAAAGGAGCTGAATACATTGAAAGAGAACATCAAAGCATTAGGACTGTGTGTAACGTCATTAAATGTTCTGCAACAACTTTCAGAATTACCAACATGGCACATATGTTTAGAAAGATTGTATGACTTGGTATCACTTTCATATGATGTTTTAAGTTGCAAAAGCAATGGATTTTTGCAAGAGCTAATAATCTGTTCATGTTCACAGCTCGAGGAGATAGTCATGAATGGAAGTGGCACTGATCTCCGGCATCTTGACTTGGGTCATCTTCAGAATTTAAAGAACATTGTTTGGAAGGATGTGGTGCCTCAACGGTTTTTTTGTAATCTGCAACTTCTGACTATAAATGAATGCCGTAAGTTATCCAGTCTTTCTTGGGTTATGCATCTCCCTTCTCTTACTGAGTTATCGGTGCAAGTGTGTGAAGGAATCGAAGAGTTATTTACAGAGGAGGATGGAGAAATTCAATAAATATCCGAAGCCCCTTCCTTTCCCAGCCTGAGAAGTTTGACACTCGAACATTTACCGAATTTAGTGAGCATGAGCAATCAAGCATTGGATTTTCCTCTTCTTTGCTCATTTCCAATTTTTAATTGTCCGAATTTAAAGAGGCTCGCATTCAAACCAGACATTGTCAACAAAGAATTTGTACAAATTCATTGTGTTAAAGAGTGGTGGGAGAGATTGGAGTGGGAAGATGACACCATCCAGTCTTTCCTTTCAAGATTCATCAATTTTATTGAGATCAGTCATTATCTCTCAACTGTAAGTACTGTCTTCTTTCTAATTATCCAATCCAATATTGATGCATTTATAGAGCCTATCTGCATCTTGTTTCAAGTGCCAATCTACATATTCAATTTTTCTTATCTGAAATTTCAGTGAAATGACACATGGTCATTGAACTTACATGTCTATGAATAAAACTCTTATTCAATTTATTATGATTTATTTTATGTTTTAAAATGAGTCTAAGTCTCCTAAGTTTGTTATGAATGCAGAAATCTTATTGCAATAGTTTGGTTATTCTAATATATTGTTTCACTCTCTTTTCCTTCTTTTCCCATTCAATGATAAAACATGATTTATTTATGTATTTATCATACTTCTGAACATTAACTCATCAAGTACATGAAAAAAAAAACACTTAATATATATTTATATATATATATATATATATATTGTTAGATGGCACTATATTTGTAAAAGATGAAATAAAACTCTGCAAAAGTTGATGATGAAAACTGACTCAGTAAAACAAGAAAACTTATATATGAAACATCTTTCCAGACTTGAACATGTCAGTTTGCACACTAATCTATTGAGAAGGGTCTTTGTGACATCTATCTTGAAATACTTATTTGTGGGATATTCTTATATACCTTTGCAGGTCCCATTTTGATTGAAGGTGTTGGAACTATATCCAGTTTAAAGAAGGATGAAGATGGTTGACCAGTATTTGAATCCATTGAAGAAAATTAAAAGCCTAAAAAATTTCAGATATTTGTTAGAGATCACCAAGTATCATACAGATGCAACTTACATATGCATGTTTCGTTCTTGATGAAGACTTGGTCTAGTATATAATTCAAATGAATCAAATCTCTTTGAATTATTTGTTCTTGTTTTCGTGTAGGAATACGAATTGTTGTGTGAACTCTGTAAATACATATTCATCAAGCGCATTCAATATAATGAAGAAATCTGTAAATATATCTTAGTTAATTATCTTATACGCACAGTGATTTTCATTGATGGCCTGCACATGTGTCTGATTTGCAGAATTGCCACTCATCTTTATTGTAAAGCCAAGCATAACTTGTTTCAAAAAGTTTGAATACAATGATACATTGGAACAGTATCTTGATAATTAAGTTCCAAACCTTTAGCTAGCCTAAGTAATTACATATATGTATGTCTTCTAACCAGAAGAAATTAAAGTTCAATAAAATGTTTGGATTTGAGAAGGAAAATGAAAAGAAACTGGAGAAGTTCTATACTTAGGACAAAAATTTACTGATGACCAAAGAAGCAATTAGCTAGACTCCAGGAAATTAAAAGTCTTGTGTGCTCCATCCCTATCCCTAGTGGCCTCTCATGGTATTTTGTTCTTTTGTTTTGTCTTTAGTTTTTTTCTATGTCGGCTTCTGTGGTTTGTTGTTGTAGTTTGCTTGTCAGTCAATCAATTTATACATTAAATAGTTTTTGAAAAATTTATAAATTAAAAAATCTATGTTTACAACTAAACAAATGATGACTTTTGGATAAATATAAAACTCGTATAATTTATCCTTATGGAAATTTCGCAAGTTAATTCATAAATCCTTTGATGTATAATAAACTTATTTTTTTTATTTTTTTATTTTTGAAAAAGTCACACATCAACAAAATTAAAAAAATATGAACATATATAGAAAAGATAAAAAAAATACAAGATTATTTAAATGAAAAGAAGAAAAGAAATCTCTTTTCCTACTCGGCATTAAGGGTGTAAATGATACACTACTACTCGCAAGCTACTCAAGTTCGATCGAGCTTGAGCCGAGCATCAAACAGCGAGTTTTCAACTAGGCTCGAGCTGGAGTAGCTTGCTGCTCGTCTCGAACTTGACCGATTACACCCCTGCACAGCATAACACTTGATTGGTGGGTTCTTGCCCTGATATATATATACATAAAATATATATATATATATATATATATATATGGCCTACAAAAATCTGGCATGGCTTTTTCCGAAAGAACAAATTCGCTTTTGGGGTGAGAAACATGTAGGTCATAATGCATGCAAGAGCACACATGATTTTTTCACAAAAAATAAAAAATAAAAAAATAAAAGTTGCACACACAAGAACACCAAAGCTTTGTGAGGATTTCTATTTTATGATAGTTAACTTGTAAAGGATTAACCGGGTTAGTATTGCTCTCATTCTTAAGATGGAAACCTCTGAGTCACCGGGGGATTACAGACACATTAGTCTAATCAATTCTGCTCTAAAAATTATTTCAAAGCTGTTAGCGACGCGACTGAGTAAGGTCATAAATTCCTTGGTGGACAATGAATAGTCGGCTTTCTTGATAAGAAGATGCATCCTGTAAAACATAGCCACTGCTGAAGAATTAATTTTCAATGTCCATAAGCGTAGGTTACCGGGGCTCATTTTGAAAATCAACTTTGCCAAGGCTTTTGATCTGGTTGATTGGGATTTCCTTTTCGACCTTTTGAAAACAAGGGGCTTCGGGGAAAGATGGGTGGGATGGATTCAGAGCATTTTGTTTTCCTCTAAGGCAACAATACATATTAATGGTTCCCTAAATGGAGAAAATCCTTTTCTTTCACATGAGGGGCTTACTATGTTTGCTATCAAAAGGATTGAGACAAGGGGATTCGTTATCGCCTTTATTGTTTGTGTTAGTTACAGATGTGTTGAGTTCGATGTTCTCACACGAGCTAAGGTCCAAAGTCTTGGTCAGTGTGCCACTTGGAAGGTTTGGTAGTAGATGCAATCTTTACTACACTAATGACCTTTTGGTGTTAACCGCCGGAGGTCTAGAAGACCTTAGGATTGTGAAATTGATCTTATAATTGTTTGAAGGCATAACGAGCCTAGAGACTAACTTCTCAAAAACTTGTCTGTATTCAAGTAATTTGGGAGAGTTTTTGGAGCGGATGGCTGCTTAAACTTTAAATTGCGCAATTGGCTCCCTTCCAGTAAATTACCTGGGTATGCCAATCTTTGGTAGAAGGCCCAGAAGGCAAGACTGGGAAGGGCTTGCTCTAAAAGTGAGAAGAAGACTATCTTCTTGGAAAGTGCAGCATCTCTCTTTAGGAGGTCGTTTTACTCTGGTGAACTCGGTGTTATCTGTTCTCCCAACTTACTGGATGTCCATCTTTAGGCTGTCGTGCTAGGTCATCAAGGAAATGGATCATGTTAGAAGAGATTTATTGTGGTCAGGATTGGATATTAACCATCTGAGCTGTTGGTTAGTTTATTGGAAGAACATCTGTCGGTCTCATGACCAGGGGTTGGGGCATTTTGGATCTGCATAATTTCAATCAGGCGCTACTTGGGAAATTGTGGTGAAAATTCATGACGGATTCTAATTGATGTGGTGTGGAGGTGGTCCAATTCAATTATGGCGTATCCAGATATAACATGTTCCCAAACAAACAGCCATGATTTCTTTTTTTAAGAAAGGAGTTTCTAGTTGTTTGCTAGCTCTAAGAGGATGCATTCTGCATGGCATCAACACAGGGAATGGAGACTCTATTTTGGAATGATTGATGTCTTAATGGAAGGGCTCCCATGTATTTATGGCCGGAGGAATTCAAAGAGAACAAATACCGTAATGGCACTGTTCGGGACCTTGTATCTATCTTAGATTCTGCCCCTTTCGTGGAGAATCTAGATGTTTTGCCTTACAAAGATCACATGTGTGCACTATTTGGAGAAACGGGGGATGCTTACAGGGAATGGTTTCTTCTTGGTTAAGTTTTTTTATAATTTCTTAATGATGGAGGGATGTGATGTTCGGTTGAGAAGTTCTTCTGGTTTAACTTTTGCCCAAGAAAAATCAACATTTTTACTGGCTTGTGTGGAAAAATAAGATTCTTTCCCTTGAGAATCTTGAGAAAAGAATGTGCAATAGGCTTCTGATAGCTGCATGTGTGATGTGCTACTCTAGGATTGAATCTATTGATTATCTTTTCATTCAATGTCCTTTCGCTAGACAGGTGTGGGATTATTTTGTGAGGCTACTTCAACTTCCTGATCTGTCTCGGTTTATGCGAGTCCTTTGGAGTTCTTGGAAGACACTTGTGAGACCTTCGAGTAGGGACATAGGGGACTTAGTCATGAAATTGCTTGTGTGGAATATTTGGCTTGCTAGAAATGATCGCATCTTTAACGCTAATATCTTACCTGCACATGTGATTATCTTGAAAATTGATCGTATGCTTTTAACCTGATTCTCAATAGTAGTAGAGGGATCTAGAGTGAAACTGGAAGATTCCATCTCTACCATTAGGGGAACCTAGAGTTTTTGGGACCTTGTGTGAAAGAGACTAGTGAGACTCCGTCTATTGCGGAGGCGTAGGGTCAGAGCAAGAGCTAAGTCTTTTTGGGTGGGGCTTGAGGAGGCCTGTCTCCTTGCGCTGACTTTCTGTTCTTTATTTTTGTTTTCTGTTGAAGCTTTTCCTTCTATGCCTTCTCTTTTGGGTTGTATTTCCACTTGTAGTTTATCCACCTTTAAAAAAAAAAACCCAAAGCTTCATAAATTTCATGCTAGAAAATTGATGAGCTTTTGAGAAATAGCCATATATAT